>NW_021319956.1:550599-579792 GCF_001605985.2 Dendrobium catenatum | reverse complement strand
CTTTGTATGCACTTGCATTATCAGTAACAACCTGTACTACTAAGGCATCTCCCACTTCCTCCACAACTTCATCCAACATTTCAAACAATAATTGTGCATCCTTTACAAAGCTTGAAACATCTATTGATTTGAGAAAAACTGTTCCATATGGATTGTTGACCAAAAAATTAATAATACTTCTATGTCGAATATCTGACCAACCATCTGACATTATTGTCACTCCTGTCTTAATCCAAGTCTTCTTAACATCATCCACCATTTTTGAAGTTGTCTTAACCTCCTCATTCAGCATCCAAGTTCTCAGCTCATACATGCTTGGAAGTTGTAATCCTCTTCCATAGCTTCCAACAGATCGTAACATATTGATCCACGACGGACTCCTAACAACATTAAATGGAATCCCATTTTCATAAATGAATCTGGCGATATCCAAACAAACTCTATTCCTGAGTTCTTTTGTAGCTGTAGGAGGCTGAATATCCTGAGTATTTATGTTTTCGTCGTTATCAATATTTAGCATAAATCTATCCATGGGCCCCCGACTGCCTCGATCAGAAGAAACTATATGACTTCCAGTACTTGAACCCTCATGCTGTGATCCATAATAAGAAGAGTTTCCTATCATCTCTTCCATATTTCTTTGTGTGACCTCCTTTGTGGTGACAAACTTCTTTAAATAATTTGTACATTCCTTCTTCACCTCATCAGGAACTTTTGCACATGGTCCCACATTGACATGAGTGCAGGCTAGATGATCCTTCAATCTCTTGACGCCACCAGTTATGCGTTTCTCATAGAAATTACATTTCATGTAAACATATCCCTTCTTTGCACCTTCACCTGACACTTCAACTTGAGTTCCATATTTCCATGTAGGGTCTTTCCTTCTTGTGCCACTAGTCATGCTAACAATAGGATATATTTTAACAATTATTTGTACTACCAAATACCAATAATAAAACAACATGAATACAAATATATACCAGTCTGCCGGGGGTCCAAGGGGGCGCTGCCCCCTAGTGGGGTTCGACCTACGTAATTTTAAAATTCTGCTTGTTGTATATGCTCAATACCGAGCGTACCGAGCATGTACCGCTCAGTACCGCTCGGTACCGAGCAGTACCGCTCGGTACCGAGCAGTACATGCTCGGTACATGCTCGGTACTGGTCGGTACCGAGCATGTACCGCTAAGTACCGAGCTGTACATGCTCGGTACTGAGCATGTACTGAGCGGTACCGAGCATGTATTGAGCGGTACCGAGCATGTACCGAGCGGTACTGAGCATGTACAATCTGATGAAGCGAGACATGAAGCAAATAACGGGAAGAAAGATCATTACCTAGCCGTGAAAAAAGAACCTTCGATTACAGGAAGTTGGAGAAGAAGAAGCGAGACATGAAGCAAATGAAGGGAAGATTATGGGAAGCAAGAGAAGAAGAAGAAATAAATCGTTACCTTCGATCGCCTCCAGCTATGTTCGAACTCGACCGAACTGTGGTCGTCGAAGTCGGCGGAGTTCGCCTTTCAGTTCTTACCCAAAGCAGAAGCAGGTATGTTACCCTAATACTCGACTCTTATACGACTCTCACCGCTCGGTCTATATACTTACAAATCGAAGCGGTGCCTCGTTTCGCTTCGAGGCGTTACGAACCGAAGCCTACGCCCCGTGCGAAATAAGTGCACGCTCCGCCGAATCCAATGAGGCGTAAGTCTCAACGCGCAAATGCTTCGCCTCGCCTTGAGTCGCGCCTCAGTGCGTACGCCTCTTCAGGACCTGAACTATCTAATCAGCAAGCAGCCAGGGGTTTTTTCATTCCCTACCTGCTGTCTTCCTCCTTCAGCAGTCAAGAAGTGCTGTCCAGCTGCCAAGAAGGCTGCTGTACTCCCTACATGTAGGCTGCTATACCTTCTCCAAACGACCCGAAAGGCAAGATCTTCCTCCCAGAATGATGCAGTCCACTTCCTAGTTCTCCAAACAACTATTGATATCATAATTTCAGCCGCTGTCCCCTGCTTCCGGTGCAAGAATTCTGCAACAAGGATTCTTCGGAACCTTCTAGCATTCAAGAAGGCCTATCATTACCAGTTCTAGGCTATTTGTCTTTTTTTTTTAATGTCTTGGACGGTGTCACCACCTTTCTTAGATGAAATTTTTATCTCAAGAATCTAATTGCAGTCTTCAACTGGACTTTTGGTAGCACTTAGAACGATTTGATTGTGAATGTTTGTGTTAATGTGCAGTTCCTCGGAACTTCAGATTGCTTGAAGAGCTTGAGCGAGGGGAGAAAGGTATAGGTGATGGGACTGTTAGCTATGGCATGGAAGATGCAGATGACATTTACATGCGGTCCTGGACGGGGACTATAATTGGCCCTCACAATGTAAAGTATTCTTTATTAATTATGCAAATTCTATTTCTAGATCATGGAAAAGTATAAACTATTGTACTGGTCTGTATCTTCATGTTCAATGTAGTCTGTTCACGAAGGGAGGATTTATCAACTTAAGCTGTTTTGTGACAAAGACTATCCTGACAAGCCACCATCTGTGCGCTTCCACTCCCGAATAAACATGACTTGTGTCAATCATGATACAGGAGTGGTATGTTCTCTCTTTTTTATTTCTTTCTTTTTTCAGAATAAAATCAAATAAACTGTTTAGTTGTTGCAGATATTAATAAATGATGTTTGTGTTATCTTTTTCCTTGCAACATCGTTGTATGTGGTATGCTTATAAACTTCGTTTAGGCGGTGTGGACTGAGCAACATCTACCTTTTTGACTTTCTTTTCTTTCATGCATCTAATGTTGGGCCTCCCTTGTATGATTTTTCAAAATCTGACCAATTCCTCCTAGGGACTTGCCCATATTGATGTTTACACTTCCCTGCTGACTTTATTTGTTTAATTCAAATATCTCATATATTTATAAATTTAGACGAGCTGTTAAGCTCAAGATCATTTGAACAAATGCAGGTAGAGTCAAAGAAGTTTAGCATGTTGTCAAACTGGCAGCGTGAGTACACGATGGAGCACATACTGACACAACTGAAGAAGGAAATGGCTGCCCCGCAGAACAGGAAACTTGTTCAGCCTCCTGAAGGTACCTTCTTCTGAGTCTATGTATCATGATGATCACTGCAATTCACCAAGTTTAAAATCAGCAAACATTGAACCGGTTAAATTGCACGAGTAACAATTTAGATACTATATTTTGGTTTATTTGAATCAGTGGCATCTCTTAGTGTGAAAGCAGCGAGCTAAGTCTATTTTGTATTGTCTTGGAGTGCTTAGTTGTCACTTATGGATTAATTGGACGCTTAAAGGTTCTTCATCATTAGAGAAATGAATTTAAATGTCTTTCTGTGTTGTATTTTTTGCTGAATACGAAGTAAATTCTTCCTGGGGACTGGACAGAATTTTTCTGGAAGGGAGGAAACGGTTTGCCTATGGGATCCCAACTGAACATTTCTATAAGAAATGCTATCTAAACATTCTCATGTGTTTACACATTTGCATTATATTAGTTCCTCTTATATGGGACATGGAATGTGACCAAATGTGTTATTTTTTTAAGTGTGTTAAGCATTACTCTTTTTTTATATATTGAATGTTTGCATCGAACTTCTAGTATTTTTTCCTTCCTTGCAATTTTAGATGTAGTAAAGTAAACGTTCTTGCATTTGTTAGTATGGATCTATGGGACTATTCCAGTCATTCCTCATGATTAGTTTATTTGGTTCCAGAAGGATTATATTTTGTGAAAAAACAATATTTCTTTGACCATCCTGCATTAGTAGACCGAAGTTTATCATTTTCAGCACACTATGGATACATGAAATCAGCACATCACTTGATCTTCAATTGTTAGTATTGCAGCTATATTGTTAATGGGTCTTCCAACAAATTAGATATCCAGCTTTAGGGGTTGGTCTCTCACACAACTAATCGAGAGTTTCTCAAAAAATTTGGCTAGTCTGGGTTTTAACTGTTTTGGGTCCTAGAGCTCCAAGTTTTTTTGATAGAAGGCAACGTATTTTAAATATTATTTTATTTTTAATTTGTGAAAAAAAAAATGTAGTGTCAATTAATTAGAGCAATAAAAAAAAAGATTTTATTTTAATAATTTTCAATCCCTTAAGATATATATATATATATATTTTAACACAAGAGACCCATCTTTAAGCATCCGTCATATTTTAGTTCCTTCCGTAGTCTGCTTATATCTCAACTAAATTTTGGATGTCTCGCCTTTCCTTTTTCCTATTGCCGTATTTCTGTTCAAATTCAATAAACAGAAATTCTCCATTCTTCTAGTTTAATTTTCATTGATTTAGAAGTCCTTCACCATTAAGGTGATCTTTTCTACAAATTTAATCACATCATTCTCTCTCCCCCTCTTGAACTCGCTAAAAAATTCGTCTAATCTTCTCAGAAATTCATCTAATCCTCCTGTGGGCGGTTCATTCATATAAATGAAGATGAAGTTGTTGAGTAGCTACATGAACGAATTATTTAACTCCTTTGATAAATTCGTCAGTTAATCATTTATGCTTAAGTCAAAGCCTATTATATGTTTTGCAAGTTTTAGCTTTAAACATCCATGTTAACGTTGTCTCTATGTAAAATAAAATTTTAATTTGATATACACGACAATATATAAATGCACAAAATATTCAAATATATATACAAAATTTTTTAAATAAATTATAATAAAGTATAAATCTACTAAAAACATTAAATTAAATCTAACCTAGAATTCTTATAGAAACTTTTACTAACTTGGGACAATAAATTTCTAAACTAAATGGATCAAAAAAATCCAATGAAAATGTAAATACACTAAACAAATATTTTGCCTAAAATTTTAACTCGGATCCTATATGTGAAAATATCTGTAAAACAATGAAAGGTAACTTGACCAAAAATATAAATATTTTCTAAGAATGCATTCGTAATATAAATAAAAATTAAGATATAACTATTTTTTCAAAATATTTTTAAACCCTTATTCCTATATTTTAGAAGCCACAATATCAAAAACTTACAGATAAAATTTCAAATTGATTGAAAAATAAAAAAGAAAATGAGATTAATCTTTAAGTATGCGAAAGAAAAAAAAAATCTGGCAAAAAATGGCACCAATAAGGCGACGATGAGGTTGCAGGGCCAAAAGCAATGTTGGTGCTCGAAGTATAAAAATCGATTAAACTATAAATTTTTTTGTTAGAAAGTAATATTAGAAAGCACTAAAAAAATTATCTCAAATAAAACTTAAGTGCTGCGAGAGTAATTAGAAAAAAAAAAATCATTTGGCTTGCATGATATATAGGTGACCAAGACATTGAAGTGGTCATAAAATCACTTGAGGAGCTTCATGAGAGATGCAAAGGAGCTGAGGACATTCTTTTCATGGTTATGTAAGTTTGTTAGTGACATTGAAATGCATAGAAATTTAATAAACTGCATAACATAACAAAATAAGCTCATAATTAGTCCTAGTTGCCAAATAACTATACTGAAGTAGTTTGATTGAATTTACAAATTTTTAAATCCAAATGAAATTAAAATAAAATTTTATTATATTTGAATTAAAAAAATATACCTTCATATACATTATTTTTTAGCTTTTAATGTTACTTTCATAACTGGTTAATAATCTTGTGATAATGCTATGTTAAAAATTTTATTATTTATAAATTTAACATTTCTACATGAATTTTTTTGTTATCATAAAAATAGAAATTTAAAATTTAAAATATGATTATATAAATTATTTTTTAAATATATTAGGTCTATTTTGGAATTAATATAAAGCATTTTGGTTAATCTTTTATATGAAATATGTTGTTTCCAGTTAATATTCTTGTAAATAAATGAAGCAAAATTACCTTCCCTCTTCTCCTTGTATGACCAGCCACACCACCTTGGAAAATTACTTTGATCCCTTTGAAATCCAAATGGTTTTCTCAATAATTGATTGCTGATTATTCATAATATTACACAATAATTAATCCTTTCAAAACAAAAACTAATTTGAATTAAATTAAGGCACTCAAACATTTTGCATAAGAGAGAAAATGATAAAAGTGAAAATCAAAAGATAAAAACAACTAGAACATGAACAAAACCAACACGAACCCATGGTAACCATGCATATAAGGGAGAAGCACAGACAAGCAAAAGAGGATAATTAAGAAAATAAAATGAATAAAAAAATAAATCAAGCAAAGGAAATTAGGCTTACAAAATAGGATCTAATAGAACAATCAAAATGCTAAGACATGTGCTAGATCTTTGTAGAAAGTTAAAAATTAAACGCACTCTTTCTACTGTCATAAATTTTCTAACACATAATAATTTGACATTGTCAGTAGAAAATATTTTTATCATATTACAAATATTTTTTTATGGCCAACAATTAGTCTCTTAATCAAGGATAACACAATCTACATGGAGAATGCTATCCATACCTCACTTTAGAGAATCTTATTCATGGTATGAAAGAACTTTAAGTTTAAATCGTTCAAGTTTTAGAAGAGGCTGAAAAAAAAAAAGAGTACCATTATATAATGGAGTTCTCCCAATATAAAATCAATAATAGTTTGGGACTTATCCATTTGATGCCACTCAGACAGTACCTTCTTATGTTAAAGCACTAATTTTACCACAATCTCATCATGCTCTCTTGAATATAGCTAGTTCCATCCATCCTTCTTATGTTGCTCAAACAATCTGTAATCCTCCAAAAATCATGGATGACTTAACTCAACATCGTATTATTGACACCCTTTGTAATGCCATAAGAAATAAGTTGCAATACTTTATTCAAAAAGAACTCCCTTTATTTTAAATGAACTAACTTATCTCTTGTTGTAACCTTTAAGAGTCTTTACCTTGCTTGATGTAATTCTCCAGTATCATATTCTTGTGGGGTTTAAGTTAATTGTAACTAATCCATATGATGAAACTTCTGACTAATCTTAGTATATTAGCCGCTACAAGACCATCATGAACATTCAGCAAGCTTATGTTGAAGTCCTCTATCGAGTATTTCTTATAACCTTTAAGGAATAGGCTTGCATTTAGTTATGCTCACCCTAATAAAACTATTCATACTTTTGCTTTTAAGCTAGATTTTTAATTGAACAATTTATTTTCCTTTAGAAGATCATCAAGGACTCCTTTCTCACTATAAGAAAATCAACTTCTTCTAGCGGGCATCTGTTAGAATACAAGCTAAATTTGCTGGAATTAACTGTGGACCTCCGAAAGGAATATTGTTGTGCGGGAGACAAAATGCAAAGGGTACGGCCGCACCATCCCAAAGGATGAAGATGATCGCAGACCTTTGTGCTCTTCGCAAGCTGGCCAATAGGAGGGCAGATTATATCATACATATGATTAACCATTGAGGATAGTGTCTCTCGCATACGTACCTCAATGGGTAAAAATATGTATGACATGATCGGAGTCACGGGGTTTCCCCCCACCCAATATATCAGCTCAAGTGGGGTTTATTTGATGTGGGACTCAATTTCCCATGGGAACAAGCCCCCATGGTTAATTGCATCTTAAGCTGGGGCCTAAGAAGACTCTCGATTAAGAATCTTATATTATCCTCTCATATGGGATTGGCACATAGGAAGGATACTGTAAAGTTCCTACTCAAAAGGAATAAAAGTGTTCAACTTGGCTTAATCAACATACACGGCTCACTTCAACATCCAAAGGGACTAAGGTCATGAGAAGAATCTGGAGAAAAGAAATAAACAATACACTTAGAGCATACAAGAGAGAAGGATGAAGGTGGTGTCATCCATGTGACACAAATAAATAGGGTTTATATCCTTTGAAGGATAAATGACTTACCCACCGATGGAGTGTACTACGAGACACCGATAGTAGTAGCTTTAAACCCTAAATTTAGAATGTGACTAGTATTCTATACATAATACTAACACCCGTGTTCTAGCTAATGCATCATGGACTTATATCCTACCTAAAAAGGAAAACAGCTAACCACCTAGTTATATAAAATTCATGTTATCTAGTCTTTATGAAAGATGGGTGAGTGACTGAGTTTTTAAGAGTTTAGTCCAACATTAAGAGAGGTTCTTAAGTGGCCTTATACTTATATG
Source organism: Dendrobium catenatum (assembly GCF_001605985.2). NCBI lineage: Eukaryota > Viridiplantae > Streptophyta > Magnoliopsida > Asparagales > Orchidaceae > Dendrobium > Dendrobium catenatum. The sequence continues at coordinate 571,652 of NW_021319956.1, read as the reverse complement.
GCGTAGAATGCTTCTATAACTAATGCAATTAAAATTTTGATTTAATTAATTTCTAATATAATGCATGCTAGTTGAAAGTCTCCTAATCAGATATGCCTGAAATTTTAAAAAGGGTTATAAAATAATTTTTTAGAAAGATTAGACTTCCCTAGATCCAGCACCTCATTCTCATAGGTTGGATTATCTGGACTCTATCCGTTGGCGGGAAAGTGTCTTAAAGCAAGGAAAGAAAAGATGCATTAATATGTATGTGACCCCGGATGATTATGACTATTCCCTAGATTGTTAGGTTTTTTTGTTATTTAATTCCTAAAATATTATATTTTAATTATGAGTAGAAAAGATTTTATTCCTAAAGAGCTTAGCGAAATCAGACATAGAGACATGCAATAAAGAAATCTAAAAAAAGCAAGCAATTTCTATTGTGCAAATAAAATAAATAAATCAATATAAATAAAATAACCAGTGTAAAAAGAAAGTCCATAGCAAGTGTCATATAAGTACAACCTAGAGTTAGCAAAAAAGTAATGGTGGCTAGGCCCCACCGATAGTAACATGGATTCTAATCCTAATGAATGATGGAAGTCTTAAAAAAATAAGGCATTTCATCTTCATCCTCATCTTTTTGTCCTTCTATGGATCATCCTTCTCAGTCTTTGTAGGGTTCGTCTTTTAGAAGGGTACCCAAATAAAAAATAAATTCTCTGTAAAGGGACTTTCTTTTTCCCTTTGGATCTCTAATATTTGAAATGCCTTATGTTTAGAAACTTTCACAACTCGATACATTAAATTATAATTACATCATGAAAAAAAAATATAGACTCTTCTGTATGGTTATCCTAAGCGGTTGATATAAAATATCCCAAACAGCTATATAAGGAATTGAAAATACTCATGCTAGCCACACTTGGCTATGCTCTTATTTATTTGGGGGCTAAGTAAATGAAGCACCTATAGTAAGCATATATATGATTTATTTATCATTTTAGCCCCCTGTATTAGCATTGTATGAGCTTGGCTACCTACAAACGACATTGTTAGTATCAAGATCATCCCTAACCTATGGGTAATCTATAGCACATCACATCATAAAGAGGGTGTAGTAATAAAAATCATTATAGCAATCATCACAACTAAAATAACCAATACATGTGCCATATGCAAAGCATCACATCATAGAAATAGAAAAGAAAAATACCAGCCTAACCTAAAAATAGAAGCAATGCCCTATCAAATAACTCTATGTGTGTGTAGTTGGTTGTGTGACTTTGGATATGTCCTATGTGAGGTGATTAGTTCAAGTTATTTGTGATCTGATTTGTTGAAGGTCAAAAGGAGAAATTTTAATTAAAGTTTAAGTATTAATCTCTTAGGGTTAATTTTAATAAATTTAGTTGGTTTGTTAGTTTAAATATTTAAGATAGTGTTCTTTTAAGTTTAGGTTGTGTTAATATATTTTAGAAGGTCTGGGGTCATCCTACCCGCTAAGTTGAAGGAGTCCAAAAGGTGACTTTTAGAAATAAGCTAGATTTAGAGGTGTTAGCATTTTTATTAAATATTAGACCTTAAGGGAAATAGTTAGACTTTGAGTTTTCTGGATTTGGAGTTTTAGGTTAAGTTATGAATTATTAAAAATATTAGCTTTCAAAAAAATAACTCTCTAATCAACTGTAGTTCAGTAATTAGGGCCCGAAACTTCAAAAAATTATAACTTTGGAGTTTTCTTTTTAATTTAGGTTATTTTCTAGAAAGTTAATATTTTTAATAAATACTAAATTTTAATTAGAGTTGAATTCCTTCTAGTTTACCTAATTTGGATTTTTTTTAATTAGTTATGAATTTTTAAAGTTTGGGTATTTAATGAATTATTAAAATTGTTTAATTAAGGTTAACTTAGGGATTTGATCCAAATCAGCTCAAAACCTCTTGGAATCATCTTCAAAGGTCAGGAATGACCTAAGGAAGAGCTCTAAAGTGTTTGAGGAAATTTTAGAATTTTTAATAATTTTTAATTATGTAATTTAATTAAAAGTGTGATTTTTAATCAAAATTAAATTTAATATTTAGATTGAAGTCCCATTAAGACGCTTTTAATTTTCTAAGATTAAGGACTAAATTTTAAAGAGTTTGAGATATTATGGATAATTTTTGGATTTGATTTAAATTTATTAGAATTTTTTTGAAGTTATGAGGGTTTAATTAAAAGGTTAAATTAGGGTTTCTTAATTAAAGAGTTTAAAGGGTCCTAAATTTTTTTAAAAAATTCCAGGGGTTTTAAGATGTCACTAAGTTGAAATGTTTCAAGTTTCATGTCAATAAAAAAAAAGTTTCATGTCAATCGAAGGAGTACCTTAGCTCGTAGAATTTCTCTAAGTTTGCTAGGCTGATTCTTAATTATTGTCCATAGGGTGTCGCTATGTTAAATAGGTTTAAATCAAATTTTAATAACTAATTATTGGGTAACATAAAGAAAAATGCAACACATCATAACACCCCATGTTCTTAGAATAAGGAGAGCCTAAGTTAAGTGCTCGTGCATCCTACACATGCAAAAGAAAACTAAATAATAATTAAGTGAGATTAATGATGTCAATAGTGAATGATTGGGATCCAATAATTCACTAATCCTCCCCCCGCCCCCCAATGAATTCTATTCATATGCACAATCCATGCTTAAAATCTCAAATGGACCTCTCAAATAAAATGATATATATATATATATAAAGGGATTTTAAAATATTTAAAAAATAATTAATATTTAAAAATAAATATTAAATTAAATTAAATTAAACATTAAAAGCTCTATGATATTATAAAATAATTTAAAAATTATTTTTTATGAAATTGATGAAAATATTCAAGTTTTAATTTAATTAATTATTAATAAACTGTTTAATCATTTAATTAATCAAAAAAACACTTAAAATAATAATTATATATATCCACTCATAAACATTATAATATGTGTAAACACTTAACTTAATATAATGCTTCTCTTTTAATGACCTACATTTTACACCATAAATCATTGCAAGTCTCACCACATTTTATAGTATTTTCCCCTAAAATAATGGGAACTTTCTATCACACATTGCAAGTCTTACCACATTACTTATCTTTTATATAATTTTCCCATTGCATTCCTCCACTTTAACCATCTAATTTGAATTCTACTAATAATATACATATCAACTCCCTCTCTAGACTCATCAACAAGAAGAATAACATAAAAAAATTTATACACCATGGTATAAACACTTACAAATGTCTACAAAGAACATCTAAGATAAAAGAAAATCTTATGGTGAATTTTTAAAAATAAAGGAAATGAATGTCAATGATTGAGATGGTGAGCATAGGCAATTGAGGCGGTGAGCATCACGTGACAGACTGATGTTGATGGAGGCAACGTTTGGTTGTGGAAACTGATGTGAGCTATGTGAATCAAATGAGGAGGAAAGAAATTGAGAAGAAAGATGACGGAAGAAGGAAAATAGGGCTTTCTTTGATAGAATTTTTAGTGGTTTTTTTGCGCAATGTTATCGCCAAATGATCCACCAAAAAATGTTTGTTAGGTTTATGTAAGCTGATAAAATATCAGCCAAAGTTTCACTGGTATGTTTCAAATGATAACACACTTTAATAAGGTGCAAGTTTTATAAAAAAAGTCAAATGTGCCAGCAGATTTTTCAACTATAATTGCCCAATGAAAATTCCTCTAAATACCTCGTCGTCACGTTATCGACAAAATATCAGCTAGTTACATCACAACTTTTATCGATGTATTTTGCTCTGCTAAAAAGTTTGACTATAATACATGGTTTTCCTATAGCGCACCCCACTAAATGTACTATACAACACAACCATCATTACATGAAAATTGATTAAAGATAAAAAAAATAGAGCAGAAATAAAACCTTAAAATAAAGAGTAAACCAATGTACAAGATTCACCTAGAGCATAAAAATAGATTCAACCAAAAAATTACTTTCTCATGTAAGGAAAACCCAATTTGTTAAACCTGATCTTGCCTTTGAGTACAACAAAGATGGAATCTTTTGTAAAATATATTGTATTAGGGATCTCAATACCTTCCTTAGTCTGCTAATTAGCACAAATATTACCTCTCTTCAAATTCTATAGTTAACTTTATCAAGTAAAATTAATGTTTTGTTAAACAAACAAAACATATTTGCATTAAGACATTCACAAGTAATAACTAAACTTACAAGCAGTTTTGAATATAAATCAATCCATTTATTTAAACTTTTATTCTCAATAGATAATAAATGCCTCTTAACAAGTTCTCATTATTTAGCATATTACACATTATCATTGAAAATTTTAGAAAAAAAATTATATTCAAAATTCACCTTAATGATCCCTTAAGATACCACTGCAACCTACACTTCCACTAGTAATAGAACTATTAACATTAAGTTTAAATTCTTGAACATGAGGTTTGATCCACCAAACTCTTATACGAGTTTTATAACTTCCAAATTTTATATAAATAATGTTCAAATACGAGAGCCAAATAGTATTCCCTCTAAAATTTTCAAGGGTCTATAACTTGGTAGTAAAAGGATGATGATTTTTTTATTCAAGATAATTGATAATCATTTCAGAGACCATTTTAATATTTTTATTCTTACGATTATTACTTTCCAACAACAAAACTCAGAAAGCAACCAAAGGAATAATAGAAAAAATGTGACACATAGGTTTTATGTGAAACTAAGTAGCCATGAATCAATAAATGTTATTATTATGATATTGCAATTTATGACCTAATGCATTATCCAAATCAAACTGTGGCTTAGTAGGAATAGAACCATCCAAAAACACATACTTAATTGTTTCAATTTGGGAGCAACAATGACATTTAAGGACCCTACAAATACCCTTATATTGAAATCTACTATCAACATATATGAATCCCTTTAAAATTCTTTAAGAGAAGGGAGAAATATAAATAGGAGTGGAGGAAATCCACACTTTGTTATAAATACTACCACCTTTTTAAATATAAATAATTGCCACACTTTTTTAAAACCAAATTCCATTCTAAAAAAAATTTTAATATAGAAATATCATTAAGATAAAGAGAAATATTATAAAAAATTACACAAATAATATCAACTATATTGTGAGGCACATGACTTAGTAAGAGATCTTCACACCACTTTCCATCTCTAATAAAGTCAGGCACCTTCAATGAGGTGGTAGAATCGGTATTAAATTAAGAGTTTAGAGATCCAAAACTAATCTTGTCTTCATTCCAAAAATGGGATAAATCATTTTTCAATCCCTATTAGAGAATTGTCTCATCAAGACATTTAATTTTCCGTAACTTATTCCAACCTAAAGATTGGCCTTTCTTAAAGAATCCCAGAGTATGATGAATATTATTACTAAACTTATGATTCATAAACTTAGTCTAGAGGAATTATGGAACCCTAAACTTCCACCAAAGATTATAAAAAATTCTTTAACCATCTCAGAAATAGATTTACAGTCTAAATTAAACTCCTTGGTAGGACTAGTCCAAGAAAGCCAACTAGACCAATGAATCTTTTATAGTTTTAATACGAGACCAAACAAAATTTATTTACTTTTTTATCAAATTTATTTCAAAACTTAATAATAGGGTTAACCATTTATAGTAAATAAATTGGTATTGAACACATGAAATTCTTAATCAACACAATAATAGCCCCTTTTAATCAATTCAAACACTTACATCTAATATAATCAATAGGGTCATCATAATTTTTTTAAGATTTGGAATGAATATGATTCCTTATTATTGGTTAATTTAATCAATTCAAACACATACAACAATGCTTCCCTCCATTATCATTTTAAGAGTATCAAGAAATATCTTCATCAAATTGAATTTTTGATCACTCATAGATTGAAGGGAATTGTTGTTCTTATTAGCTTGCCAAAAAAGGTGCCTTCTCATCCACTAATAATTTATACAAGTTAAGTGACCTTCATGATTTAAGGGGTATAGTAAAGTTGGAAAAATTGGGCTTGCCTTATAGTAGGAACTAATGTCTTTGGGTTGGCTTCTAGGTTCATTTGTCCTTCATCTATTTATTCATGTATTAATCTCCTCCCCTATTCAACTACTTATTATTTCTTCTCAATTTCTATTATTTTTGTTGCTCTTGTTTTCCAAGTGATATATTTGTTTTGTTACTGCAATTGTGTTAGGTGGTAATCTCTTCCTTCCTCTTATCCTGGTTATGGTTCATGTTCTAGTTTTTCTTGCAGGTGGTTTTTTATTGTTTCTTACTCCTTTTTTACTCGTAGGTTATTATAGACTATTTGATTAAAAAGTGTTATAGTTTTGAAAAAGTTAATTTTTTTGGGAGAATTAAATTTTTGGATTTTATTTTCAAAATCAAACATGTCATTATGAATGATATATCACCTCGGGAGGTGAACATATCCTTCCATATTGGGTTCAAATTCTAAAATTTAATTATTTTCTGAGTTATCATACTCAACTCGGGAAAAGGCAACATAAGACCCTAGAGGGTCGAAGTGATGTTCAATCAATTATTCATCTATAATAATTTGGATAAGGGATCATTAATTTCATAATCAAAATCATGGTAGTAGAATAATATATCTACCAAGAGAAAAAGATATTATTTACTATTAATCATTCAGAAATGATGATAATGATTGCGATGTTTGATTTTCCCAAAGAGAATTATTTATAGGTTTTGAAAACTTTATTTTTGAAAGTTAATCTGGGTTTCTAAATCTACTTTTGAGTGCATGCCCTCATAGTTAATTACATCATAGGGAAATTGAAGTTTTCTACAAATACTCTCAATTAATAAACATAAAAACTTTATTTAAGAATTCAAAGTTTGATATCAAAGAAGGTAATGGTTAGAATTTTCAAATAAGATTAGATCAAAATTGAGCACCTATTTTTGGACTCAAAGGAATATAGAAGGTGCTTTAAGATTCCGAATGACATTAGAAACACCTCAGCCAATCTTAAGTGTTGGGCTTGAATTTGATTGAAAGGGATTTATGTTTGAGTTGTCTATTTCATTAGAAAAATAGGAATAAATTCTCAAAAGTTGAGGCCTTATAGCCAGAGCCATCCTCAGAACCTAAGCATAAATTAGGTACTGAAAATTAGTGACCCAAACTTAGCTAATGTAATGCAGGATTTGGACTTACCCCGGCCTGGATTGAGGAGACAGTGAAAACACCTAAGCGCTTCAAAACCATGAGTCTGGTCTTTTAATATAGAGTGTTAGGGACATTAATTAGTTTGAGTTTAAGGAATTAAGGCCGACTTCTAGAGCAGATTCCTAATTGGCCTCTTTGACTTATGTTAGGTATTTGATGCCTAAGTAAATATAATTAAGGTTTAGACACATTTTAATTAACTTTTAAAATTATGAATGCTAGTTGACTCTTTAACAAAATATTAATTTAAATATTAATTAAATATTAAAAATGATAGTTTTTAAAATAACTTAAAATATATAATACATTATGAATTAATTTTGATTTAAATTAAAATAAATTAAATTCTAAAAATTTTGATGTATAATATTTATATATTGGATTTTTAAATTAATTTTTGAACTAATCTGAATTTAAAAAGCATTAAAAATACTAAATATAAATAAAAAAGTAGTGGCGGCAGTCAGACAAGCATCGTGCTTTAGTTGGCTGGCTCAAATCACGAACGCGATTTGTAATCATGGGCAATGATTGCACCGTCGCTCAATCATTGCCACATGATTGCGGGATGATTATCCGCGGCGTGGTTTCTCTTAACCATGTCAATGACCATATGGAGCCGTATGATCTCGGGCGGTTTGAGATGGATGTCTCTGATCGCACCAGATACGGTATCAGGCTATCAAAGCAGCTCCGTGATTTGGAGGAAGCCGCAAAATGATAGGATCTCCATATTTGATCAAATGATCAATGGTGGAGATCTCGTACACCTTATATACGCTACTGAGATGCCCTAGGAACCATTTTTCATCTTGTTTGATCATTTGGCTCAATCAAACAAGATGAAATTTTAAACATAAGGTCTATGAATAAAGAGAAATCATGGGGAGGTGATTTTGCAGTTTAATTACACTTTTGACAACATTATTTATCTCTATGTGTAGTGACCTAGGGTTAGAGTTTTTGAGAGATCTAATCATTGGATTTTGGAAATATTGGATTCTTTTAGCTTTTAGATTATTCTCGTACACTTCCTTAGTTGAAGTGGTAGTTTGAAACTCTGTCGATCGAAGGATATGAAGCTTGGAAAGATTGGGCCTGATTTCGCCTTAGAACCGATCACTAGTGGCTCTGACCAAACAGATTCGACTAGGGAAGTATAAAAGAGGGTCTGGGGAGCTCACACACAAAAATTCTCAGGCTTGGAAGGCATGGAGAAAGTGATCATGCAAAAAGTCCCTTCTCATGAACCCTAAAAAGAATATATATAGCCTTGGCCTCATGATGGATGGCCTAGATCAAACCTAGGGTGAATTAGGAGGGAAAAGAGCCTCCCTGGCTGAGATTTGAGTCAAGGAATCATTAAGAAAGGTTTAAATGCATTAAATGGGGTGAATTTGATAAAAAAAAGTCAAATTTGACCATGTGAGGTTTGGGTTGACCAAGCCAAGGGTTGACCCAATCAACATGATCAAATAGACCCAAATATGTGGTGGATTTAGCCAAGGAAGGATTGGAATTGATTTGAATTTAAATGGGGAATATTTGGCCTAATTGGGTCAACCTAGGTTGACCCAGGGCCTGGGTCTGGGCTCCACAGACATGGTTTGACCCATTGAATTTAAAGGAAGAGGTCTTGGGGTCTGCCTTGGTCAATTTGACCAAGTCAACACCCAAGACCCAAGGTTTAATGAAAAAACAAGGTCAACATTGATGTTTACCAGTAGTTATCAGGTGGATTCTAGTCTATTAGAAAAATAGGTGTGAAAAAGGGGAATACTAGTGGAAAATTTCATCAAAAATATTTTTAAAGTTTTTTTGGCAAATCATCACAACCCAGAAATGATGCTTTTTTCAGTATTCGCTAGTAGAATATTCAACCGGAGTTTCTGGCGGGCATTCAGTCAAAAATTTGCCAAATATACCAGCAAAATAGCTCTGTTAAAATTCAATTAAAAATTCATTGCATCACCATTTCTGACAGAAAATCGGTCGAAAAATTGCTTCAAACTTGTAGCACAGATAAAAGAATAGTTTGAAATTTGTAGGAAATTTCTGGCATAAAATTTGTTAGAAATTTCTGTCGAGCTATTTAAAGTCGTTCAAAATTATAGACGATAAATTTTGCCAAAAATGTTTGGCAGATTTTTATCGAAAATTTTCTTGGGAAATTCAAGCGTACTTTCCGCTGATAATTCCCTTGGACCATTCGACGACTACTATTTCGCTGGAAAGTCCACCAAAAAATATCATTTTTCCTATAGTATGTTTCTTTTTAAGATTCACCAAAATAGGGGAGATATCCTTAAGAAGCGTTTTCAAATATTCTCTTTCAAAAACACATCAAAACTTGGGAGTTGAGCTAGAGTTACTATAAGGTACTTTTTGGAGCTCTCTGCCTTAGATCAATTTACTCCTCATTAATGTGAGAAATAGTTTGCTCTAATGCAAATCTTATTTATCATGGATAAGTACATATAATTGCTAATGAATCCATCATGGCTTGTTAATAGCAATTCAAATAATCCTTAAAAATATAAAAATTCATTATAAGAAACTGACCGGCCTTCTAAAAAAAGGTAGTAGTCAAGAGACTATGGATGTTTTTCTCATTAAATTTTGTCTAATTCATCCAATTATAATCAAGAGGATTAATATGGAGTGTTCGAAGAGTATTTTGATCATGGCCAAATATTTCTTTTAGGAGCTTAAAAAGTTTAAGAATATTATTGCATTGTATATTAGTCAACCACCAATAGCAGTTTCATCCATCATAGCTTGATTTATATCATCTAATTATTATCGCATGACTACTAACATTCCAATTCTATTTTTAAACTTCAGCTTTCTGAATGTAAACATATAAGCTCTGTAATCTTTACAATGAGAATTAGACAATTATTTTTGTGTGTAATCTCATCTTCTTCAAGTGTGAGGAATGAGAGATTTTTTTTATCTTTACTTAATAGTCGACTTTTGCAACTAGATCAAGCCCTATCATCTTTTCACTTTTTTATGTTTAATTTACATGTAACATTCAGGCGTCACTTATAATTTTTACCCATGCATGTTAGATATTTATACAAAGCTAGGATATTAAACAAATTATCTCAACCGTCACAAATTTTCTAGCAAGGAATATATTTATGATTCATACTTGTACACATGATTAAAAATTAAAAACATCACATCGTTTCGCTAACAAAGCCTGATTAACTAAAGGGTGCGACATTATATTTTAAGATAGTTGAATACCTTTTTCAAGAAGAAAGTTTCATGTTAAATTCTTGATCAAATCAATATCCTCTTTCACACTCTCCTCACTCTATCCTTGGCTAGATTTGTCTTGAAACTTTATTATTATATCATAAAGTATTAGTATTTGATATAAGATAATGACATATTTGCCTACTTCATACCTCTTCTTTTTCAAACTTTTTCATGTGTGGAGGGTGATAGGAAGCACAACAAAATGAAAATCATTTGGCAAACTAAGGAAAAAGTAGAGAAAAAAAAGAAGAAAGAAAGCAAATTATCTTCTATGAATGAAAGCAGCATTTTATCTTGTTCATGTGGTCGGCATTTCACACATGTGGAGCTAAAGTGGCTCAAGCGTGTAAATAAGTGAAGAAAAAGAAAGACACAAGGTTGAAAACCTCTTTTTTAAAGTAGTTCAAGTGGCCATTTCTTCTTTTGCATCCACCCACTTGTAATGCTCCCCACCAAGAGCTTTAGCTTTATACTTTTTCCATTGGTTTATTATTTAAGTTTCTGTAAATTTATATCATATTCTTTTATTTTTAAAAATGTACATAATATGATCTATATTTCAAAAAAAAACACAACTTATTAAAGGAGAGAATTTATCATTATTTAGTGATCCATAGAAGATATTTTCAATTTTAAAAATTATCATATTAGATTCATTTAGCAAACAAATTATCTTGTCTTTCAACAAACAGACAGACAAAAAGAGGGAGATGGAAAAGAACAGCCAAATTAATATTTTGAATCAAATAGGAACAGAATCATCGCAAATGAGACTATATAAAAGTTGAATAAACAATCTATTCTTTTTTACCTCAATTTCGCGAATAATTTCTGCTTTTCATTTTTTTATTGTAAAATTTTTGTTTAGAACATACGGCTCTAACGATTTGACATCTCATCACCCTTTAAGATTTATTGAACTGCCAAAGATTGGAGAAAGGAAAGCCTAACAAAAGTAATATTCTTGATTCTCAGCATGTGCTTTTCCCTTTAAATGACAGTGCATGCAGGCTTAATTTATTAATTAAACTTTACTCCTTAAGAAATATATTTTTCATAGATTCAAAGAATATCGTTTAGGAGCATATGGCCTGACTATGAAGCATCTCATATTTTCTATGTGAATTATATAATTATTTTATTTATTGAAAATAAGAAAATATGGCATCCATAGAAATATATTAAATATATATAAAATCTTTGATCTCTTCAAACAACAATTATAATTTCATTTGGCTATTGTTTCCTTGATGTTTTATACTCTTTATTAGAAATTTTTATGATAGAAGCTCTTTTTTTCAACCAAAATAATCATAATTTTATTTGGCTATTATTTTTTAATGTTTTTTATAACCAGCTTTCTAAGAAGCTTCACCTGTGCCAAACAGACAATAAAGTGTGATCTATGTATTTATGATGAATCTATTTAACGTAAGGTCATTAACTAAATGGCCACCGAATTTTTCACATATAAAAACAAATTCAGAAATATAAATATATATTTATAACGAAAAGAAAAAAATGATACGGATTAGAGCAATGATGAAACTTTTCCCAAAGCAACGCCATTTGCCGAGATGAATACGTTACCCTATCGTGTTTCATGATTAGTTTGATTAGTAGAATTTGACAGCTAACGAAAGTGGGAAATTATATTTAACTTTTAGGCTTATGTTTGGAGTAGTTTTTTTTATGCTGCTTTTTAATAATTTTTTAGTAAAAAAATTATAATTCAAAATAATTTTTATATAAAAAAACTGTTTTAAAAAATAGTTAAAAAATTATCTTAAAAGAAGTCTTAGAATTATTAAAAAAATGAATTTTTTCTTCAAAGAGAAAAAAAAAGTTGGTGGTTATTTGGTATGCTGACAAAGGAATACAAAATATTTTAATTATAAGGATTTTCAAATTTTAGATATTTGATTTCATGGAAATAAATATAAACTTATTTTTTGTAAATTCTAAATTCATTCTACATTTTATTTATAATGTATTCTAAACTCAGGCTTCATTTGGGGTAACTTTTTTTGTTACTTTATAAAACTATTTTTTTTACAAAAATTTTCTAATTCAAAAAATTTTTGTACTTAAAAGTCGTTTTAGAAAGAAATAAAAAAACTGTCCTAAATGAAGCCTCAAACATTTTCAACTGAATTCCAAATACATTGCAAATTGACTCCATTATTGATACCTTATTACTAGTCAGCATAATATTATCTTTCCTATATTTTTGAATCTCATATAATAGTATTAATCAAGCATATATTTGAAGAAACTCATAACCGAGAGAGCTAAACTAACAGCAGTTGTGGAATCATTAGAATGTTACGTTAGTCTTTACTGTTTACATGACATATATAGAGCTTTAGGGAGACAACCTGTTACAAGAGCAGTGCTTTTACAGTTGATGCAATGATGTAAATAAGTGGAGAAGTGCTACTGGAGCTGCGGCTGTGCTGAGAGAACAGACAGTAGATAGCTAGAAAGTTGTAGCTAGTTACAGAGTATGTGTAGCTTAACACCCCCCTCAAACTAAGTATCCAGAAGCTGGATGGTTAGTTCGGAGCGAAGTTCATTGAAGCGTTTTGGAGGTAGAGCTTTAGTTAGAATATCAGCCAATTGATTCTGGGATGATATATGGTGAATCGTGATTTCCTTTGCATTGATCCTGTCTAGTATGCAGTGATAGTCTATTTCAATGTGTTTGGTATGAGCGTGAAAGACCGGATTATTTGCCAGAGTCATGGCTGAGATGTTGTCACAATATAGAGGTGTGGTCGTAGTCAGTGGAATAGTGAATCTGCTAGAAGACGTCGTAGCCATACGATATCCATGGCAACTGCCGCAAGAGGACGATACTCCGCTTTCGTGGATGATTTGGCGATAGTTGCTTGTTTCTTAACGCTCCAAGTGATGAACGTATTGCCAAGGTATGAACAGTGGCCATAGTTGGATCTATGGTCGGATGGATTAGATGCCCAATTAGCGTTTGAGTATGAGCGTAGAATGAGATCTCCATTGGTGATTGGTAATCCAAAGTCGAGAGTACCCTTGATATAATGGAGAAGACGTTTCAGTTTGTGAAAGTGGAGATTGAGTGGTTGATGCATGGCTTGGGAGAGGAGATTGGTAGCAAAGGCTATATCTGGCCGGGTTATAGTCAGGTACTGTAGAGAGCCTAGAATTCTACATAAGAGCTTTGGTTTAGGAAATGGGAGTTTGCTATCAGCAGAAGTTTTGGACTGAGCAGAGAGCGGAGTGGGTAATGGTTTGCAAGTCTCCATGCCATCGATTTATAGAATTAAGGCATCATATGTGGATTGTTGAAGGAAATATGAATTGGGTTGCTTGGTGACTTGAATGCCTAGGAATAGGGAGATGGGACCAAGATCTTTAAGGTGAAATTATTGCTGAAGATGTGAGAGAAGAGATGTGATATGATTGGGATTGTTTCCGGTGATTAGAATGTTATTAATATAGAGAAGTAGAAATGTTTGTGTGGCAGTTATTCGATGAAGAAAGAGTAAGGGGTCGGATTGGCTTGTAGTGAAGTCATGTTTGATTAGAAATGAGGAAAATGTTTGGAACCATTGATGTGGTGCTTGATGTAAGCCATATATAGCTTTGTGTAGCTTGCAAACATGATTGGGGTGAGAGGAAACAATGAAGCTAGGGGGTTGTCTCATGAATATAGTTTCCTGAAGTGGTCAATATAAGAAGGCGTTGGAGATATCACATTGTTTAATGGACCAGTTGTTGTGAAGAGCTATGGTAAGTAGGAGTTTGATGGTGGGCATTTTGGCCACTGGACTAAAGGTTTCATAGAAGTTAATGCCAAATTGTTGGGAGTATCCTTGAGTTACGAGTCTAGCTTTGTATCGATCAATGGTGCCATTGGGTTTGAGTTTGAGACGGTATGTCCATTTCCATCATATAATGGGTTGATTTGTTGGAGGTGAGATGAGATCCCAAGTGCCTTGATTTTGTAGTGCATAGAATTCTATGGACATGGCGGCACACCATGTTTGGGTCTATGTTGGCTTGAGTGAAGTTGGAGGGAGTGAGAGAGGTTGTTTATGTAGCGGAGAGTGTGAAGATTTATTTTGGTTTCAAGTTACCCGTCTTGAATCTGGTGAGCATTGGATGATGAGTTGACTTGGTGAATGGTTCGTGTATGGGTGTTAGGGATAGGATTCTGTGGAGATGCTTGAGGTGGAGAATGATGGAGATGATGAGGATGTAGATGTATGTGGTAGGGGGCTGATTGATGCCTCGTTGTAGGTGGTTGGTGATGAGATAGAAGTGGGGGTTATTAGGGGGGAAGGTTGGTGTATTGATAGTGGATTTAGGGTGTTTGGGTGAAGGGGTAGAGTAAAGGAACTGATCCTCATAGAAGGTTGCATGATGGGATGTTATGAATTTGTTGGTGGATGGATCATAGCAACGATAGCCGTTGGAGGATTTGAAGTAGCCAAGAAATATACACGGAGTAGATCGTGGGGAGAATTTGTTGGTGGTTAGTGGCTTGAGCCAGGGGAAGCAAAGGCAACCGAAGACCTTAAGTTGAGTGTAAGCAGGATGTTTGTTGGTTAGGAGTTCGTATGAGGATTTTAGGAAAGTATTTTGGGATGGGAGATGGTTTATTAGGAAGATGGATGTGAGGATAGCATTTGTCCAAAAAGATAGGGAAAGGCTAGCTTCATGTAAAAGGGAAAGTGTTGTCTCCAGAATATGGTGGTGTTTGCATTTAGAGACTCCGTTTTGTTCTGGAGTGTAGGGGCATGCGAGTTGATGGATAATGCCTTTTGAAGCTAGAAGAGTTCTGAACTGTGTTGATGTATATTCTCCTCCATTATCAGATCTGAAGTATTGGATGTTAGTGTTTAATTGAGTTTGTATCATTGTAAGAAAATGAACAAATTTATTATACGTTTTCGATTTTGAGTTCATGAGATAGAGCCAAGAGAATTTGGCGTAATCATCAATGAAGATGACATAATACTTGAAAGCATTTTGAGATAAAATGGGAGAAGGTCCCCATACGCCACTATGTATTAAAGATAAAGGTTTAGTTACATACTTTGTTTGAGATTTGAATGGTAACTTGTTGCTCTTGGCCACATTACAAGACACATAGCATAAATTTGTGGTCGGAAAAGATAAACTAAGGGACTGCATAACAGCAGTTGTTACAAAATTGTGTGCATGACCTAGGCGAGAATGCCATAATTTCTTGGAGTTAGTTTGAGCAGTGAGGGTGATGTGTACTGGAGACTTGCTGGGAATGATGATCGGGTAGAGGCCATGAGAGCTCAGTCCATTGAGGATGACTTCATGGGTGATCAGGTCCTTAATATGATAGCCATGTGGATCAAAATGAACAGAGCATAGGTTATCATTGGTGAGTTTATGAATGGATAAAAAGTTATGAGAAATATTTGGTACGTGAAGAATATGTTTAAGGTGGAGCTTACATTGAGGGATTGGTTTTGGGAGAAGTCCATCTCCAGTGTTGTATATCGAAAGGGATGATCCGTCGCCTATGGATACCGTATCTGATCCAGCATAAGGTTTCGATTGTTTGAGATGTCTAGCATATGCGGTGATGTGTATGGTGGCTCCGGAGTCCAGGTACAAGTTTGGAGATGCCGAGGATGTAGTATAATATAATGCTTTAGCCGGTGTTGCAGTTTGAGGGGTGTAGCTCAAGTCTGATATGTGCCAGCAGTGCAGGGCTATGTGCCGGGATTTTCCACAAATTTGACAGTTAACGAGTTGATATGATGGTGATCTTCCTCGCCCGTAACTAGCAGAGTAAGGGGTACGGGTCGATGGAGGAGCGTTGCTGATGTGCCGAGCACGATCGTGTGTGAATGAGGCGCGGCCTTTGGTTGCTGTGAATGCCATCGTCAGTGTATCTGACAGGAAGAGTTTGATCTGTTCTGTCAAGTTAATTTCTTCACTACATAGCAGTGAATATAACTCATCCAGGCTTATAGGATCGGATCTCGTTCTTATAGCTGTTTTGAAGGACTAGTATGGTGTCGGTAGACCATTCAAGATATAGAAGATGATATCTTCCTGATCAATGGTTGATCCTACAACAGAGATGTTGTCTACTATCGTTTTGATGTGGCTTAGGTACAAAGACATGGAGAGATCTTTCATTGAGATGTTATACATCTCATTTTTGAGCTGAATAACTTTGTTTCTGTTTGAGGGCTGAAGTCGTTTCTCTAGTGTGAGCAATATTTCTTGACAGGTTGAGAGATTGAGAATGTAGGGAAGAATGGGAGCAATTATGGTTGAGCACAAAGCGTAGGACAGGTTTTGATCCAGAAATGTCCAAGAGGCATAGAGAGGATTCGTATAATGCCAAAGGTAGTGGAGGGTATATATTCTGATGGGTATTTGCTGGTTCCGGTGAGATGGCCGTCAAAATGGTTGGCAGAAAAAATTTTGAGGGGTTTGAAGTCGTCAAATCGGGTAGTTGTCCGAGCTGAGATGAACATGGACGATATTCTTGAGGTTTGAGATGAGAAACTTCAAAGCCGGTGGGATGATAGTTTCAAATGTCGTCGGCGCTTGCTGAGAAAAGTTGGTCAGAGCATTGTCAGAGGTGCTCCCTGAGTCAGCCATGGAAAGGAAAAGAAGAGGGTTGTCGTGAGGCTAAAGAAGCTCTGATACCATGAAGAAACTCCTAACCGAGAGAGCTAAACTAACAGCAGTCATGGAATCATTAGAATGTTACGTTAGTATTTACTGTTTACATGACATATATAGAGCTTTAGGGAGACAACCCGTTACAATAACAGTGCTTTTACAGTTGATGCAATGATGTAAATAAGTGGAGAAGTGCTACTGGAGCTGCGGCTGTGCTGAGAGAACAGACATTAGATAGCTAGAAAGTTGTAGCTAGTTGCTGAGTATGTGTAGCTTAACAATATTTTGATATTTGATAAGCACATCTATGTTAGGTTTATAATATCACAAAATTTATATTGCACGTGACTATTTTACATTTTGTAATATAGACTATGCTACTTGCGAAGTCTATTAGAAGAGTAACTCAAAAACATGTTAGTTTCTAGAATTTTTACAAAATCACATATATTTTCAAAATCTCATATGACTTTCATATTTTATAGCTTAAATTGATTACTTATTTAAGTTCAAAATTATAATTTAAATGAATTATACTTCCATTACCACTATATATTGCTTTGGTTCAAATAATTATATAGTATGAACTATATTAGCTTATCTATTAAAATTCAACAGCTAACTTTGATAATTACAAATTTTAATGTTAAAAACAACAAATAAACTATAATATTCATATATTATAATGTGCTAAGATATTTTCCAACTTTCACTTTGATGCATGCAATACTCATCAAATGGCAACCTGAATATTATTAAATATTTACATATATTTCTTCTTCTTCTTCTTTAAACAATTCATTTCTTATTATCTTGCATTGCTTTTACATCTAATATTTATATTTCATACATAATATTATATTCATTATAACTCCTAATTGTATTTAAGATGGTGTTGAGATCTGCAATGCTTTATGGTGCTGAATGTTGACCATTAAAAGATAAGCATAATACTAAGTTAAGTGTTGCAGAGATGAGGATGCTCAGGTGGATGAGTGGCTTTACCCTTAGAGATAGGATACAAAATGAGCATATACGTGAAAAGGTTGGCGTAGCACCAGTGGAAGATAAGATTAGAGAGAGTCGCCTTAGATGGTTTGGTCAGATAAAGCGGTGACCTTCTGATAATCCAGTTTGAAAAGTAGAAGTATTAGATTTGACTTATATTAAGAAAGATAGAGGTAGATCTAAAAAGACTTGGTTAGAAAATATTAGAAATGATCATTCTTTATTAGATTTAAACAAGAATTTGACTTTTAACAGAACACAATGGAGAAAATGATTAATGTAGCCGACCCCATGTAGTGGGGCAAAGGCTTGATGTTGTTGTCCATTCTCGATAGTTTGATCGTGATATGTGCAAATATAGAATTTACTTTTCCCGGGTTCATACTTTTTTGTACTTTTATATGGTTGTTTGAGTGTACTAATTTTCTAAACATAACATAATATAAAAGTCCATTCACATCATCGTAGAAGCATCAGAGTTTACTTGTATAGGAATAATAAAGTACACTTATTTTCAAATTAAACATTCTTTCATTATTAAGCTTATTCATTTGCAAGAATATTCTTTATATTCAACTTGTTTTATTCCCAATAGTTTGATCGAAGCATGTGCAAATTCCCAACACGAATTCGATTGTTAAAAAAAAAAAAAACATGGATGATAATTTTATAAATAACCAAAATTTGAGTGCTCTTGTATAATTTGGCCATAATATAAACGTAAAAAATTTTATACAAGTAGAGAAAATTCTCTTTGTTGTTTTATTAAGGGAGTTCTGAGAGTATGAACACAGAAAACTGGATTTTTTGATAAAACGAGGGACTAATAAAAAAATTATAAAAATCTCTTAATTTTTTTTTTTAAATTAAGGGCTGGTCAAAACCTTCTTGCTTAAGCCTTCAGTGTTAAAAAATGAGAAGTACATTTCAGACGTCCCTCCGAAAACTTCTTAATATTCCCGAAACTTTTGTCTTGGCTTGAAATGGTCAAAGCACCATTTTTGGGGGGGTTTTACTGAATTCATTTTTCTGTCCAAAACTTTTTTAATCTATAATGGTTTTTTTTTTTTAAGTCCTAAAAAATATGAGAAAAAAATTTATGTAGAATATTTATGTTAGAAGATAATAAGATGAGACCAAAAATTTTCAAGCCACATTTAACTATCAAATTTCATGTAGATCTCATAAAATATTTCATATTTTAATGAGAATATATATATATATATATATTCAAATTACTAATTCTTCCAAAAAAGAACTTTCTTTCTTAGGTTAATTACATCATGGGTGACTCTCAAGAATTTAGCTACTGTTCTAAATTTATTTAGTGGGGTTTATAAATGAATAATAAGGCCATTTTAATAGGAAAACCTCATATTTTAAGGTGATTATAGTGATATGATAGATGGTCATTTACTGTATCCTAATGAGTAGTAACCTTGCAACAAGAGAGAAGCTGTGGGTTTTTCTAGAGAGAGAAATTGTTCTTGATTTTTTACTTTTGTTTTCGCGGTTGTTTGTGATTGAGTCACCTTGGTGAGGATGGTAATTCCTGACCGCCGGCAGCGGATTGCCGGCAGTAATCCTCCGACTGATCTCCATCGTAGTGTTCCTCTTAGACCTGTTGATCAAAGATCCATCAAAAACCGCAATGATTCTTTGGATCAAGAACCGATCAGGATTTCATCTTATCTGGTGATCAGGGAAGGCTTTAGGCCTCCAGTGAGACTTGAACCAACTGTAGAAGGGAAAGGTAAAGGTGTTCTTATTGATCGGAATACTGAAGAGATGACAATTCCAGTTTCTCCTTCAAAATTGGATACATAATAGATTGCATCGTCTGATGTTGTTCTAAAAGTGAAGATTCTGATAACAGAGAAATTCAGCTTTTTATATTCAACTCGCTGAAAGGTTCTTCCATGAATTCCTTCAATCCAAACCCCCATAGGGAGTTTTTTTCCAAATCAATTCGAACAAAGCAACGAGCATACTCTCTTTTACCCCACTTAAAAGAATTCCCATCAAGCATCATAGGAATTCCAATCATAGAAGCGATCATGGGAATATTTTCATCATCCCTGCAACTTAAAGGTAATCCAGGGAACCAAATCCAGACTGGAGAAGTAATACCCTTGAGCGAATCAGTGGAGAATGAAGATGACCATCTATCCATACCGATAATATGATTCTCGATATACCAGGGACCTCCGCTTAAGACTTCTTCAATGGATTCCATGTTGGAAAACGAACACAAAATCCAGTTACATCCCAATGTGGTGAGATGAAAGCTACCATACTTGCTCCATTGTCTTCTGAGTTCTTGACTACAAACAGAGAACGGCATGTCCTGTCCCAGTATCTTGACAACCAATGATTTCTTTAAAACCTGAGAATTGGCTACTTCCTTGTCTGTGTTGAGCTTCACTGCCATGCCATCTTCAGATAAACAGGTAGAGTTAACATTAAAATTCAGCTTGATATGTTGCGTCTTCTGCCAGGCCGAATTAAACTTGTTTATCGGTACAAATTCAACATCCTTTCCCACAACATCTTCTATACCTTCTCTATCTTAATCAAACACCACAAACTGATGTTGTAAAGGAAGATGGCTTAAAACATCAAGGTGAAGAATATGGACCTTGGATCCATGTTAATTTCAGAAATAGAAGATTCAGAAATACTAAAATGGATAATGGAGCTAGTATTCAAAGTAAACAGATTTATAAACATGTTGAATCAGGTAAACAGAAACGGATTGTGGAATAGCTGGAAAAGCCAATAGATTCAGAAGAAAGGCAAGTCAAGACTATAAATCCTGAAAAGAATATGGCTTCTGAAGATATCGGATACGGGAAATACCAATTGGTTTGAATAAATTTCAAGCATTG
>NW_021319956.1:547494-550499 GCF_001605985.2 Dendrobium catenatum | reverse complement strand
GGTATATTGTCAAACAGTGGAGGTCTAGTAATAGAGTTACCCTCTAGTTGTTTTTCAGTTTCTAAATGTAGCCATCTACGTTAATCAAAAAGTAGTTTAAACTTATGATTTTGAAATGGAGCTCTGATACCACTGACGATCCACTACATACAGAATTGAACAGAGAGTTTCGTCCAGGGATGAAAATTTATTTTGTCCTGTACGATCTCATACAGAGAGTTTCGTCCAGGTACGAACCTTATTTTTCGTCTGGACGAAAAGTGCAATTGAGAATCCCGAGAAGTTCATCCTAGGATGAATATTAAATTTGTCCTGGACAATTAGTACATAGAAAAATTTTCTCCCCGCCTGTTCGATCCATTGCTCTTCTTAGGGGTAATTGACATGATCGTCCCGTACGAACTATGTTCGTCTCGTATGATCAGTTTACAAAAATTGTTCCCCAAGTGTGTATTATGTGATTTTTCACTAAATTACAATTACTCCCTCTCATTTCAAAACTTATGAATATTTGTTGAATTTGATTACAAGTCTTCATATCTTGGAGTTGATTTTCCTGAAATGTTAGTACACACTAGAGCAAAAACAAATCTTCCAAAAAATGTTAGGAGATAACAACATATAAAACAATAATATTTGGAATCATCAAAACTATACAAGTTGCAAGAATGTAAAACATGCAAATAACAACTTTCCTAATAACCACTACATGAGAGGGGATATCCTTACCAAAAACCTTTGCTACCAAAGAATTATGTAGCCTTTTAGCATTTTGAACTTCAGTTACCTCATCCAATTTTACAGTAATACCATCATCTGATAAGATACTATCCCCTTCATTAAAATTTAATTTGATATGAGGTTTCTTACTCCACGGATTCAACTTTTTCCCATTATCCTTAAGCAAATTTTCAAACACAAGAGCTGAATCATGTCCAACCACCGAATCAGAGTCCACTCTACAACCATCTGGAACTTCATCGATAGAATTATAAAAATTTGTGTTAGCAGATGAATTGAAATTCGCATTTATCACACTGTTAACAGAGATTACATTTGAATTGCCAAATCTACTAACAAAAAGATTCATACCCGAAGAGGAAGCTCCATTATCATTATTTTTTAATGGTGGAAAACTAGTAGATTTCACCAAAATTGGAGTTTTACAATTAGCAGCAATAGAAATAGACTTACCCTTTCCTTCCATGAATTTTTTCTTCTCAGCAACTGGAACAAAGCTTTCATTTATAATAAGAGACCTTAAAGATCTTCTTTTAACCAACCCTTCAGCTCCTCGACCCAAACCACCAGCAGTAAGAACTGATTCCCCTAACGCCTGATCGAACAGACCTTTATCTATGTGGGTAACCTACGACGGTAAGAACGATGGCTGGCGGTATCCACCGCCATCCCCTAACAGCTGCACAGATTCCAGAAAAAAGGAAATTTGAAAAATGGCACTTTCTCTCTCTAACGACACACTCTCTCTCTAACAATACTTTCTCTCTCTAAAGAATGAGCAATGGTTCACTTAAAACTTTTTTGAGATCTTTCCTTAAAAGTTGATGAATTTGCCTATATAGAGAGAGAGAGAGGTCAAGTTATGTGTTTAGATAGTTCTTTGTACACTATGACAAATAATCTGTATAGAATGGCATCAAAGAAATTACATGAGTTGAATGTTCAATTATAAGAGTTATTGGATAGAGGCTTTATCAAACCACCAAGTGGATCTTTGAGGTGAGCTCCTATACTATTTGTAAATGAGAAGGATGAATATTTATAGATGTCTATTGATTATAGAAGTTGAATAAGATAATTGTAAAGAATAGGTATCCATTGCCCATGATTGATGATTTGTTTGACTAGTTGGAAGGTGCAGTTGTTTTTTCTAAGATTTATTTGACATCAAGTTATTATCAGTTATAGGTGAGAGTCGAGGATATAATAAAGATAACATTTAGTACCAAGTATGCATATTATGAATTTATGGTAAATCCATTTAGAATGATGAATGTACACACAATGTTTATGGATTTGATGTATCTGGTGTTTAGAGATTTTTTGAATTAGTTCATTATTATACTTACGAATAATATTATGGTGTATTGAGAATTAAAGATAATCATGCATGACAATTGAGTTTGACTCTAGAGGTCTTAAGGCAACAAAATATATATACAAATTTTTCAAAGTGTGAATTTTGGTTGACTTTTGTGACATTTTTTAGGCATGTTGTAAGTAAGAAAGGAAACTTGGATCCCCAAAAAGTGCAAGTTGATGTGGATTGGTCGAGGCCTACTTATTATGCTAGAGGTTCATAGTTTTTTGGGTATAGTAGGTCATTACAATAAGTTTAGTGGAGAGCTTTTGCATACTGTGATTCCTTTAATAAAATTAACTTAGAAGGTCATGCCATTTGACTTGACACCAAAGCGATGCTAGTTTCTAGAATTTGAAGGAGTGTTTAGTATTAACACATATAATGACTATTCTATTTGGAGTTTAAGATTTTCAAACATATATTAATGTTTTCTTGAAGAGCCTGGGCTATGTACTATAGCAGAATGAGAAATTGATCACTTGTGCTTTAAGATAGTTATAGCAACATGAGAAGAACTATCTTACTCATGATCTGAAGTTGATGCCAATTGTACTTTTCATAAAAAAGAAGGCATTATTTATATGGTACAATGTGTGAGATCTATACCGACCACTAAAGATTAAAACATATTTTTACTCATAAGAAGTTGAATATGAGTTAGAGGAGGTGGTTAGAGTTGATTAAGGTTTATAATTGTTGCAACCCATGACCCCGAGTTTGAGATTTTGATGATGACAAATAATGTCGTTTGAACCATCTATTCATTGAATATTATTTTATTTGTTATTGTCCGTGAGTACTAACATTTCAGGAAGATCAAAAGCTACTCAGGATGACAGGAAGACTCAAGAATGAGTAGATTATGAGTATGAGTCTGCAATGAATTTTGTTGTTTATTTTA
>NW_021319956.1:540798-543485 GCF_001605985.2 Dendrobium catenatum | reverse complement strand
ATGACATCACCACTTATATGTTCATGAGTTACATTATTGATTTATTGATCACCAATTTATTGATTACAAATGTATTTACATCCTCACACTTATTATTGATTTATAAATTTAATCGTGATGATTTTTACTTTTGATTATTGACCATATTGAATTGTACTAGTGTTAACTAACCATTAATGTTATTTATTGCTATTAATTATATTAATTGAGATGAGCATGCATATTGATTCCTTAAATATTGTATTGAAAGCTTTAGTGAGTTCTGAGTTTTTTCTGGGCTTGTAGGCTCATTATATGATTTTATTGATTTTAGGTCAAGGAAGAGCTCAGGACTCTATGGAGTGAGGTAGATTGTGATTGTCAGGTTTCTTTTTTTATTTTTTATTTTTATTTTATTTATTTGTAATTAGAAGCTATTTATAGATTACTAATCATTAGGGATCTCCTAGATATTATAAATATAGTTTTGGTGATTAAATATTGTGAAATATTTCAATATGTATGATATTTATATGATTTTACTAGACATTGATTTATAATAATGATTTGTAGAAGCTTGGTATATTATTTAAAAAGATAAATTTCACAAATCTATTAATTTAAATTTTGGGGCATGTCAAATGCTCTACTGATATGTCTCTAATCCTTCATTTTTTAAACTACACCTTATATAAGATAGTTTTGCAGCAATAATGGATGTTGAGGCATTGACTTTGGAATGTACGATCTTTTGAAGACTCAAATGGTCATTTTTTTGCATTGTGTTTATACGCTATATACATATAATACAAAAAAGATTAAATAAATATAAGCTAAGTGAAAGCTTCAGCACTAGAATGAGATCCATTCTAAGGGATTATGGGACTTGAACAAAATCATGATATATATATATATATTAGCCAAGTGCGAAAATTATTGCAAAATTACAATTAAGGCAATCAAGCACTAACAAGACATGCCTTAACTTTGCTAAGGTTATTATATATACATTTATAATTTTAAAAGATGTAATAATTAACCATAATATAATAAAGTTAAATTCAAGAGATAATGCATCATCCATACACTATAGAAAAACCTTGGCATACCAGCAGAATTTTTGGTGGAATTAAATCTGTCGGTAAAAGATGTGGTGTAATTAGTGGCTTTTCCATTGGTAATTTAGCGACATATTTTTGGTGGAAGTAGTTTATGGTGGAAAACCCACCAAAAAAGCCATCAGTTTTTGTTAATCGGTGGTAACTTCTAGTAAAAAATGAGCCAGAAATTACTGGTGGAACTGCCGACAGAAAATTAGTTGGTTTACTTAAACCCGACAAAATGTTTTAGGTGAAAAATCTGCCGAAAATACTGCCGAGTGTCATAGATATGAAACTATACATGTTGGATAATATTTATTGAACACTGGGTAGTGCATTATATGTGGCTAGCAAGGATATTAGATGGTTAATTATCCACAATAGAGTTAGGGAGAATGATTGATATTAAGGGCGGGATAATTTAAACATGCTTATAGATAGAGGATGATTAAACCTAAAATACCATGAAGGATTAATGAACAAGATTGAAGCTCTTGGGAAAAGGATGGATGAGAGAGGTGTGAGTGGGAGTTAGAGAGAGACAACTCATTCTTCCATAATAACACTAGCACGATCGCGAGTCTACAATTTAATGCAACAAAAGGGTAGGGATTTTTCTGAGAGATCCATTAGTAGAATTCTCTACTTTATTTGATATTGATTAATGCTTAGTGTGTAGTTGATTGATACCATTACGTAAAATATTGAATGACATGTATAGATGTGTGAATGAGTTATTGTATTAAAATCATGATTTATTAGAAGATGTGATTAATATGATTGATTGATGAGTCTATGATCAGTATTTTATTTTATCTGTTAATATTATTTTAATTTGATTTTAGTGTTGATTTGAACAAGATAATTTATCACCTTTTCTATTTAAATGCTCTTTACACAATAGTAAAAATATTGGGATGATATTTTCAAATGTGGGTAGATTGTAATAGCCAAAATTTCATGTGTAAAAATTTTCTCCGCAATCGCTGTGATGGTAGGGTTGGTAGCGCTCTAACATCGTGCTCTTGGGTTTTTAACAAAAAAGAGGTTTTGAGTGAACCCTGTAGTGCTAGGGTAGCTCCGTCATGGTGTTATCTTAGATGAGAATATATTAAGGGGATCTAGAAGATTCCTTAGGGCATAGTAGTGCTGGAAAAGAAAGCGTTGTGATGCTCGATAAAATTGATGGTGTTTAAATAATAAAATATCTTTATCCATTTCACTTAATTAGTCATCACCCCAACCATTTCCCCTTCTTGCATGCCTTATTGGGGAAGCAAGGAGAGTAAAGGGAGAGAGAGGAGGAGAGAGGAGGATGGTGGAATTTTCATTTATTAGTTTTGTTTTTAGATTTCTTTTGATTGTGGTAGATAACCCAAATCTTACATTTGTTTTTAGTGAATCTATGTTTTGTGGATTTTTTCTCTTATAAAATTGATAAAAATATATTTTCTTTTGATTTATTAAACTTTTATCATATAACTTTTTATATATAATAGATATAGTCATCCTAAGCATTTTAATTATAATCTTATTGAATTATACCAGGTAAACTAATATTTATAACTTTTTGAAGTTAATGTATAGTATATAAATTTTCTTGTATTT
>NW_021319956.1:456930-540698 GCF_001605985.2 Dendrobium catenatum | reverse complement strand
AAGGAACTCAAAACTTAGGAATTTGGTAACCTAAGTTTAGCTCTTCATTTGAAATTATTGGTTATTCAAATTCTGACTTTGTAGGCTATAGGGTGGATAGGAAAAGAACTTCTGGAACATGTCAATTCATTGGAAATTCATTAGTTTCATGGTCTAGTGGAAAATAAAATTCAGTTTCCCTATCTACTGTAGAAGCAGAATACATTGCATTAGGAAGTTGTGTGGCACAAGTACTTTGGTTAAAACAACAGTTGATTGATTTAGGATTAACTATATGCACTATTCCAATTTATTGTGATAATACTAGTGCTATTTTCATTTCCAAAAAATCCTATTCAACATTCAAGAACCAAACACATTGATATAAGGCATCATTTAATAAGGGATCATGTATCCAATGGAGAAATTGAACTTACCCATATTTCAACTGAAAATCAACTTGCAGACATTTTTACAAAACCTTTAGCCTTTGATACTTTCAGTGCATTAAGAACAAGGCTTGGTGTAATTGATTTAAATGCTTAAATAAAAATGTTTTTGCAATATTGATGTTTTATTTTCGTAGTTATGTTTTTATGATTTTGTTTTTGTGATTTTTGTTTGTTTTTGAGTGATTTTTATTTAGAGTATGTACATTTGTCATTGTTTATTGTGTTTTGTGTGTTTATTTTGGTTTTCTTTGATAAAAATACAAAAATTCAAAAATTTTGTGTTAATCGTCCGGGACGAAAATTTTTTCGTACGGGATGATGTGTGTAAAATGTCAATCTGCGTGATTTCAAACCGTCTTAAGAGCAGTTTTTAATGTAGTTCGTCTGCACGATCCTCACGTATATTTGAAAGAGATTATTAAGGACAATGATGCTATTTTTTTAGGCCTTGTTGAAACCAAAATTTTAACTATGGAGTCGTTTGAATTTAAGAAGTTTATTGGTGATGAATGGGATTTTTTTTTTATCCTACAGCAGGCTTTTTAGGCAGGATTTTGGTCTGTTGGAGGGCTGACTTGGCTTCATTTAATGTTATTGAATCTAATGGGCAGGTAGTGTTGGGGGAACTCAAAATCAAAAATAGTGGAAGTTGGATGTTAGCCACGGTTTATGGGAGTAGGGAGAGCTATGAAAGGAAGCTTCTTTGGAGTAAGTTGGAGAATCTTTCTGAGAGTAAATTACTAGTGATTATTGGGGAGACTTTAATTGCATTTTATTTCAAAGTGAAAGAGGGGAGGTAAACGATTTGTTCTTTCCCAAGGACCTCAAGACATGCTTTTCTTTATGAGGGATTGTGACTTTCATGACATTGGGTTTTTGGGTCCAAAACACACTTGGTGTAATAATAAAACTGGTGGAGGCAGGATCTTAGAGAGGTTAGATCGTTGTCAGCTTAATTGTGCTGCTGTAGACATTCTTCAAGCTGCGGTGGTGAGGCATTTGGCAAGAGTGGTTTCGGATCATTGTCCAATCATGATTAAAATCATTGCTTCAAGACTTACGAAGAGGAAGAATTTTATGTTTGAAGATATTTTGTCATCTTACCCTGCTTCTCATTCCGTTGTGCAAGCATCGTGGAACAAGTTTGCGTATGGTAGTTATGCTGATATCTTAAATATTAAATTCAAAAGAACTTTGAGATCTTTATTTTTTGGAGCAAGGCAAAGCATAAAATTCTAGTTGATTTAAAAGAAAGCTTAAAAAGGGAAATTCTGGATTTGCAATAAGAGGAGATAGTGTCAGGAGGTTTATCCGATCTAAAATTATGTTATATGAGGTCTAAGGTAGCATAATTTAATGCTATTCTTGGGTGTCTTAGCATGTGGTGGAAGCAGCGGGCAAAAGTATAATGGATGAAGGAAGGAGACTCTAACTCTAAGTTCTTTCATGCTTATGTTATGGCTAGAAGAATTGGCAACAGGATCAATTGGGTTAAGGACTGTGAAGGCTTGATTTGTGAAGATCAATAGAATATTGAAGAGATTTTTCTAAATTTCCTTAAATGCAAATGGAGACCAAGGAGATGTAGCATGGGAGGCTGTCCGTCTACATCCAAGGTACTTGATGATGAGGATTGCAGATTACTCAACAAAGAGTTCTCTAAGGAGGAGTTGGAGGACGTCATAATAAATTTGGGAGCTAATAAGTCACCAAGCATTAACGGTATTACTTATTATTTTATTAAATCGTATTGGTCTATTATTCAGCATGATGTGTGGGCGGCTATCAGTGATTTTTGTATCTGGTTCTCTTTGTCCTGTTTGGAGAGAGACTAATGTGGTATTGATTCCTAAAATTGAAAATCCTTTGGTGACTTCTAATTATCATCCTATAAGTTTGTGTAATGCCATTTTCAAGATTGCGGCTAGAATGATCTTAAACAGGATGAGTTTTTTGTTTCCTAAAATAATTTTTGAAGTGCAATATGCCTTTGTAAAGGGCTGATCAATGTCTAATCAATTCTTGCTTTCTCAAGAACTGTTTAGTAAGATTAGACATTATAAAGCTAAGAAGGGTTTGGTGGCTATCAAAGTAGACATAGAACAAGCCTATTACAGTATGAGCTGGTCTACGCTGACTCAGGTGCTTGATTGGTTCGGTTTCCCAAAGAAATTTTCTAAACTTATTATGGAATGTGTTACTGATCCAAAATTTTCTATTATGATCAATGGGAAAAATTCCAAGTTGATTGAGGCCAAATGTGGGTTTAGACAAGATTTCCCATTGTCCCCTTACCTATTTATCTTGTTTTCCCAATTATTGTTTAAATAATTTGCTTGAAGAGGGAAAGGTATTGGTGTTAAAGTTACTCCTAATGCTCATATGGTTTCTCATCTAATATATGAGGACGACATTGTTATCTTCTCTAAGGCTAACAATAAGAGCTTGTTTGACAAATCTGTCAAAAGGACAACGGTAGATCTCTTACCAAAATTCTTAATATGGAAGTGGTGATTGAGATGGAATATTTAAGAGTTAAGATTGCATTAAGAAGATTGGTTAAAGCTGATTTTAACAATCTCATTATAAAAACTATGGGTAGAATGAATCTTTGGGGTGCCAAATTCATTTCCCTTGTAGGTAGAACTACTTTAATCAATGCTTCAATTCTCTCCCTGCCTATTTATCTTTCTAATCATTCATTGATTCCCTTGGGGGTTTTGAATGAATTGGAGAAAATATGTAGAAATTTTCTTTGGAATATGAGGGATGGAAGTTTTGGGATTCACTATGTTGCTTGGGACATCATGTGTCAGTCGAAGAATAGTGGAGGCCGTGGTTTGCAATCGCTGGTAGAGAAAATGGGGCCTTTGAGGTCTAAATTTGCTCTTAACTTTATTAAAAATCCAAGTTCTCTTCTTAATACAATATTAAGGCCCAAATATGGTAATGATTTATGGAATGCTGTAAGCAAAAGGTTCTATTCTTCAACTTGAAAGATTATTATGAATAGAGCAGAATTTTTGCATCCAATTATGATATGGAGAATCTTTAATGGTGAGAATGTGGATACCTTTAAAGTTACTTGGATCCTTGATAAGAGAATTGATAAGTGGCCTACCTTTATAGCTGATTTAAGTCTTGAATTCCGTCATATATCGGCTTTTATCTCTGATGGAAAGTGGGATATGAACAAGTTGAAACTTTGTTTTGGACAACAGCTGATCGAGACTATTATTTCGGTTCCTATTCATTCAGAAAAAGGTGAAGAACAGTTGGAGCTTGCAAGCAAATGTTTAGGGAAATCTGTAGAAGCTATTGCCTATGGAAAAAAATTTGAAGATGACAGGGAAGATGAGACTTGTTGTTGGAGGAAGAAACTAAAGCTAAGGCCACAAATTGAAATATTTTGGTGGCATTTATGTAGGAATGTTATTCCAACTTTTGGTTTCATGCTTTATAGGAGATTGGCTGAGTTTGGAGGGTGTCCGAGAGGATGTGTGGGGGTGGAAAATGTAGAACATGTGGTTGTCCAATGCTATATAGTTAAAAAAGTATCGATCCTGCTTGCTGCTTGGAATTTTCTTATTCCAGTGTCTAATTCTCTGGATGATTGCTATCAGTTAATGAGTAAGCTTGTTAATTTGAATCCATTTCTTGGAAATTTATTCTGTTCAGTGTTATTCTTTTGTTGGAAAAGCAGGAATAATGTTGTTCATGGAGGTTCGGAAGACAGTTGTTCAATCATTGCTACAAATTCTATTTTCCAGGCTGTAGCGTCATTTGATATTTATCTGATTCAGGATAACTGGGATGCTAATCAGCTGTATAAGCTGTCTCAATCTTCTTGGCATCGTCCTCCGCCTGGTTGGATCAAGGTGATTGTTTATGCTTTGGTGGTTTCTAACAACAAGGCCGGCGTATGGGGAGCTTTTAGGGATTGCAAAGGTCTCTTCTTAGTTGCTTTTGGTTTTGGCTGTCTTCATTGGGATTGCTCTCAGGTGGAGTTTTTTTCCATTCTTTCTTTGAGGGATTACATTCAAGAGTGGATGCTTGATGCAAAAGGCTTAGTGATTGAAGGTGATAACTCTAATGTCATCAAAATATTTCAAAATTCAATGAAGAAACTATTTATTGATGAAGAATTTCTAAAGCCTAAGGATTTAGATTTTCTTTCTCAATTTAAGCAATTTATTTTCTCTTTCTCTAAGAGAGAATGAAATAAGTTAGCTGATTTATGCGCTAACTATGCTCTTATTTCTTCCTTTTTTGGGGATGATGTCTCTAAGAATAATATTCCTCCTTCCTTTCTAGCTTTGTTAAAGGAGGAATATATTTATAAGTAGTGATGTGAATAAAATTGCTTATTGCATTTTCAAAAAAAAAAAAAAAACATTCTTAATACCTTTTAGAGATTATTCAAATCTTTCATATAAGCCAAAAATATATAGTTCCCTTTTCTCTTGGGCTGTCAACTTGTAACACACATATCATAGATAATAGAATATTTCTAGCACGGCAATAATAAAACATCTCTCATTTATCATACAGAATCACCCTTTTCTTGCTACAATCAAATTAAGCCACATATTTACTTAACCAATCCATTCATACAATAACATTAAGCACCATTAAGAAAAATATGATTAACAATGATTCGACTAGGATGATCAGACATCGTCCGGGATGATAAGACATAGGCGATCGTCCCAAGGAGTCAAGTCGGACAACTGTTAAAAAAGAAGATCGTCCTGGCCGATTAGGTGGATCGTTCAGGATGATGCACAATAATAGATAGTACCGGTCAAATTTAAAAATGTTAAAAGCATTGCCACGTGTATCGTCCAGGATGAATAGGTGGATCGTCCGGGAAGAGTATCAATAATTAATCGTACCAGCTGAGTTTAAAGGGTTTAAACATATTGCCATGTGTATCATCTAGAACGAACAGGTGGATCGTACGGGCCGATTACCAATAATTGAGCAAAGATTTAAGAACATCGTCCAGGATGAAGAGGATCATCCAGGCCAATCACAATAAGCAAAGCAGGATACGATCAGATCATCTAGAATAATGATAAATGAAGAAAACATATCAGCTATCAAATGAAAGTTTAGGAGTGGATTGAATGCATCATCCAGGACGATAAAAAAATCATCCTGGACGATGGGACCAAAAATAAAATTCAAGAGATGAACGTAGATGATCAGAGAGGGCCCAAAAAACACAAAAATAACAGTAACAGATAAAATTAAAATACAAAAAAGGTAGAAAAGAAGAGACAAAAAAAAAGAAATGAAAATAAGAAATTTTTTATTATTTTTATTTCTATTTTATTTTTTAATTTTTTTTAATAAACAAGGCACGAATATGATAAAATCTCCAAGTGATTGAATTTAAAGATTTGTAAGACCAATGAGTTAACATCGTTGAAATCCAAAAATGGTAGAATATCCGATCCTGTTGACCCTAGCTCGGACTTCTCTCAGGGCAAAATCATCTTTTAAAATAAAAGATCTAACTCAAAAAAATAATTTGATTGGGAAAAGAGATCCATTCAAAACTTGGTTCCATAAAGAAAATATCTTATATAATAATATACCAAAGTAAATTGTCATAATAAAAAAATTTGAAATTATGCCTTTGAAAATATCAAGTGACACATGAATTCTTCTAAGTTTTGAAGGTTTGAAAGAGAGAGAAGCTTGCTTTTAGTGGGCTCATTTTATGCCTCTTGTCAATTGATTGGTGCATTTTGTGCATTTTTTTATTTTTGATACATATCTTTCAATTTTTTGGCAATTATTGTACATCTTTTCACTTTTCTTTTCTTTTTGAGGCTAATTTTATGCCATTATCATTTTTTTGTAAGCAAGACCCTTTTCAAAACTCTTAAAAATTCACAGTTGTTAGTATATCTTTTAGATATTAAAAAAAACCACTCTCTAATAAATGGAAGAATAAACTACAAAACATAATCAATTTCCTATGATAAATGCAACAACAAGATTTCAAAGAATTTGAAAGTAATATAAAAACTTTGAACATTATATATATAAGATAGATTACTGTATCAAGATAGAAAAGATTTCAGTTACAAAGTCCGTTTGTTAATTTGAGATAAACTTTTGTTTAGAATAGAAAATTACACCACTAAAAGAGGTTAGAGGGAGAGA
This sequence comes from Dendrobium catenatum, assembly GCF_001605985.2. NCBI lineage: Eukaryota > Viridiplantae > Streptophyta > Magnoliopsida > Asparagales > Orchidaceae > Dendrobium > Dendrobium catenatum. The sequence continues at coordinate 534,090 of NW_021319956.1, read as the reverse complement.
AACAATCAACGGTGTTTCTTCCCTTTAACTGATTTAGAGATGTCAAAATATTGACTACAAATTATCAAAAACAAAAATAAGGCGTAAAATATCATTTCAACTATGACCAAAAATAAGAAAAACTAATAAACAAAAAGAAAAATAGCACAGATGAAACAACTACAAAATAATAGCATAAATAAAAAAAAAAACTAGCTCAAAATTAGAACAAAAAGAATAGAAAATATCAACAATGAACAGAGTAGTAAACATGCAAATCAAAATTTATTAAGTAACAAGTTCATGCAATTAAGAGCCACGAGCCTCCGCTGTCCAAGTCCCACATGCTCTCATAAGATCTTTGGTGAGAGCACACCTACAAAGTTATCAAATATTAGATTTAGGAACCCAAACAAGTTTGGGTCGCTTCTTATGAAAAGAAGAATGCAATGTATGTGTGTTATATTGTGAATCATGCAATTTTGATTTTCACACCCAATATATACTATGGTGAACAGTACAAGTGTGTGAAATGTGTCCTAGCATACCACATGAAAAATATCTAACTCTAGAAAAAGGATTTACTAATCTGTTCGAGTTATAATGCCTCTTCCTAGGTTTTGGCATTAGATCAAGTGTGGATGTATTCTAATTTCTCTCAAGTGCATTCAATTTAGCTTTAAACCTCAAGTTAATACTTTCTAAAATATCATTATCAACATTTAAATAGTGCTCCTTATGCTCAGATTCTTTAATATAAGTTTTAAAATCAGATTCAAGTGAGGTGTAGGATGCTTTCAAAGAATCATGCTCAACAATCAATTTAAAATGCTTTTTATTCAATTCATAAAACTCATCAAGTAATGACATGTGATTACTATCAAGTAGAGTGTGATCTTTACTTAAAACTTTATACTCTTTTTGCAAATTCAAAAACTCCAATTTTAAACTAGCATATGATTTCTTAAGTTTCTTATATGATTTAAGAATTTTCTCATAAATTTTAAGTAATTCATCATAGGTTGGTTCACATACCTTTTCTTAATCAGACTGACCATGATGATCACCCATCAAGCACAAGTTTGTACGTTGTCTCCTCTTCAGCTTCAGTCTCAAATGAGTCAAATGCAAAATCTGCCCAAAAAGTCTTCTGGTGCTGCTTCTTGTTCTTCCTATAATTAGTTTCCTCCTCACACTTCTCCTTGCTTGAGTGATCTTTAAGTGTAGGACAATCAGCTTTTACATGTTCATGCTTCATGCATTCATATCAAACAAGATCAAAATAACTTTTAAAGTTTTTGCTATCCTTACTTTTTTTCCACTTCTGATGATACTTGTTATTCTTCCTTAGAAAGCTTTTGAATTGCCTAGTGATGAAGGCAACATCATCACTTTCAGATCCAAAAAAATTAATGTCCGTGTTGTTGGCCTTCAGCGCCATAGTTTTCTCCTTCTTTTTCTCACCTACATCAATATTTCTTTGCTTCACCCCTTGCTCATAAACAATGAGTGATCCAAGTAAGTTATTAACATAATAAGTATTCAAATCTTTAAATTCAGTAATTACACTGATAATAGCATCAAAAGAAGAAGGCAAGCATCTCAAAGTTTTAATAACTCTTTCATAATTAGTTAGCTCTCTTCCTAAAACATGCAATGAGGTGACAATTTGAATAAACCTTGTATACATGTCAAAAATAGATTAGTAAGTTTCATACAAAAAAGTTTGTAGTCATGCAATAGAATATTTAATCTAAATTGCTTAACCTCATTTGTTCCTTCATAAGAAATACATAATCTATCTCGAATTTCTTTACCAGTTGCACAAGTCGAAAGATACATATAATCTTCAAATTTCAAAGCACAGAAAAAATAATTTGAACATTTTGCATTAAGTTGCGCTAAACCTCGTTCATCAAAAGTCTATTTAGTAAAAGTAAATTCATTTTTAATTCCATTAATTTCACGTGACAGAGGTGTATAACCATCCTTAACAAGCATCACCATACGATAATCAATCGATTGTAAAAACTTAGACATGCGAGTTTTCCAAAAATCAAAAGGAATATTATCAAATAACGGTGGTCGGGTAATAGAATACCCTTCCACAGTATTATGATTATCAAAGTTAGCCATGGATTAAAATTTAAAAAGTTTTTAAAAACTCAATTTTATGAATCTCGCTCAGATATCACTTGAAAGTTCGTTAGGGATGTTAGGCCCTTATGAACTAGCCCAAGGCTAACTAAGACGAGGGTGAATTGGTATTTTAAAATACTTTTCAATCAAAACACAAACTTAAACCAAACCAATAATTACCACAAAAGAAACTAAATATAGAAATTAAATGCTGAAGTAATAATAAGAAAGAACATAGAGATTTATACTGTTTCGATCAACTCAACCTACGTCCACTCCCTAGAGGCACTCTCTGAGTATTGCACTAAACTCAGTGACTCTCTTTTTGCTCCCATAGCAAGGCAGAGAAGCCTGTACAAACCTCCTTTTCACCAACCCCGATGAGGCAGAGAACCCAACTCCTTTTGCTTCCTCCTAAAGCAGGCAGAGAACCTCAACTCCTTTTGATTCCACATGAAGCAGGCAAAGAACCTTAACTCCTTTTGCTTTCTCTAGAAGAACGCAGAGAACCTTGATCAGTTATTGAAGCCAACATCTCTTGAACCTCCAAGGACCAAGGGACGACGATCAGAGAAGACGACTCAGATCCTTGCTTGGAGCAACCTTTGTGAAACCCCTCACAAACTCTCCCTCATAAGATCCTCTCTCTCTCTCTCTCTCTCTCTCTCTCTCTCTCTCTCTCTCTCTCTCCCTCTCCTTTAGGCTCTTTTAGGTCAAGACAACAGCAAAAGATACTCTCTTTGGTGGAATAAGAAGTCTTATATATAAGAGCTTTAGAATAGATCTTAATTACGACAAACAACTTTATCATCCTATACGATCAGTTCAAATTTAACTCAATCAGTTAGGATGATTTGGGATGATTAGAAGGTCTTTGTTCATATAATCCAGGACAATAATATATCATCCTGTATGATTAGTACAAGTTGTTGAATATCGTCCAGAACATCATCCTGAATGGATGTCTAGATGATATAAAAATAACCTGATCACCCAGGCCGATCTCATAATCATCCTGAATGACTAGTTTAATTCAGTACATATCATCCAGACATCGCTCTGAATAGAAGCAGGCTGATGTTTGATCGTCTGGGCACAACTAAGGTTTTTGAACTGATCATCCTAGCTTATCCTGAGATCATCCAGGATGATATGATCAAGCAATCAAACCTTAATTTCTTTTCTTAATTATCAGATTAATTTAGGCATAATTGCATTGAATCATCAAGGATGATATCTTGGATGATATACAAAAATAAAAGCTACCTAAATAGATCTGGCAGCTGATTCTTTCTGATTTGAGCCTATCGTTCTGACCAATACAAATATCATCCCGGACGATGTGCTTAATGATGGCTGTCTTAACTAGGATGTCCTAATTAGGGTTTTTGTTTTTAACTGATCATCCAAACTAATTTTTTGGATCGTCCCGGACTATGTGAGCAAAAACAAAAAACTCTAAAATAGTTAGAAAAATTCCCATAAGTGTGTGTGTGCAAGGTTACTTAGCATTATGAACCACATCATTTACAATTGACTCAAGCAAAGGAAAATATTACAAACTCACTTAGACCTAGTCTACCCAGTCTTGAGCTGGTTCAAATTACAGTTTGATCTTGTGGACCTGAAATGTTAGTAGGCAAGGCAATCCTAGAGAAACAGAAGTATTTGCTGCTATCATCAAAATTCTCTTCTCTGAAATCAGATTCGCAATAGATGATTTTCCTCCAAATCACTTTATGTTACATCTTACTTTTTCTGAATCGACATCAAATCATTTTCCCCCAACCTTGCTCTCTCCACGAACTCAAAAAAATTTAGAATATGAAAAGGAACCAAGGGGCAGCTAAAATGAGATTTGCCAAGAACTAAATTTAAAAGAATTATCTATTTTTTTATCTATTAATCAATTTATCATAGTCATTAATATCCATTAATAAAATAATCCCCGTGAAAGAAACTATAAATCATATTCATCAAAATATTTTTATATTCATTCCTTCAAATTTTGATTTACAATAGTTGGAAGATTTCAACAATATTAATCTATCATTTTAAAGCTACTCACTATGAAATAATAAACTAAAATACAAAAAAAAAAGTACTGATTAATCTCACTCCAAAAGGTCATGTCCCATTTTTAAACATGAAATCAATAAAAATATATAATAAGCACATAGCCGAACAAGAAACCAAAACCTACAACTACATTCAATGCAGGATAAACAAATTAATATGTATGCCTAGTCTCAATAAATATCAATCAATCAACTATTAGTTTGAATGGTAAACCATCTATGCAATCAATATCAATCAATATATATATATAGCGGCCTAGCATTGCAGCGATCAGATTCAACACTACATCATTGCAAGTTGAAAATATAATTATTATAAAATAGTCTCTCTAATGTCACAGTGTTTCTGATGATACTGTGCTTCAAGCCTAACGTCGCAGTGCTACCAAGCATAACATCGAAGTGCTCCAAGTAGAACAAAAATTTTAAATTCATTTAAAAATACTTTTCATAATTATGAGATTGTTACAATCTACCCACGTTGGAAAAATATTGACCTTGACATTTCCACCATCAAAAGTAAACAAAAAAAATGGTGGAAATAAATTCAATTCGTAATTCACCAAATAAATCAATATGATTAAAAACTAGTAAATTAACTTAAATCCCTTCAATAATCTCTAAAATATTTTTTATGATTGAGTTATCATTCATTACATTCAATTAATCATAAGTTCAATCATATACTTATGATAATTAATTATTCAACATGCGATGCAATGCTTATCAATTATAAACTGTGGGTCATACCGGTGTTATTCATATTGTACTAAATTGAGATGGTTCTCTTTGATCTTTAAGAACTTCTCATCCAACAGTCTTACTTGTGGACCCTTCACTGCATTCTCTAGATCCAATAATCATATATCATTCTATAACATTTTTCTTTCACTATATTAATCAAATGTGAGGTGTACCTTGCTAGTATAGTAAATTTGGCTTCATACTTCATCATTATATTTTCTCCCTACTCTAATCTCATAAAGATCATTTGCATTTACTATCGAGCTGATAGGGGTACAAACCAATCTCTAAAAATTTCTCCCTCTATTATCCTATCCACCATTTCTCAACCTCTCCTTCAAATAAAAATACTGCTAGTGAAAATTTCATAGACATTGCAAGCTATGAAATATTTTTTTATCCTCAATAGCCACTTCAGATACCTAGGGTTCTACAACTCTCTCAAAAAATGATGACTTCAATTTGTGAAACATTTATAGATGTTTACTTACTTATGATTTGTTATGTCCAGTTGACTTATTCTAGGCATCACTCAATACCTTTGCAAGCATACTGACAACCTACAATAAACTATTAGAACTTATTAGAACTACTGTTGCGCTCTATCTATTATGTATATCCTAATTATTAGGGTACATTTGTGTACTTATGTAATTCTTTTTCCTAACCAATAAATACACAAACTCAACATACATACATATATATATATATATATGCAGATTATTTAGTCATACGCAAAGATGACAAATCTATATAACGCAACTGCTAACCCCACTCGTAATCCATTTCTATGGCTCTAGCTACAGTTCAATTCCTCCAACAACTGCTCTGATACCAAATTTATCACGCTCTAGATTTAAATTGAAAGAATTATCTAATTTATCTTTTAAAATTATTTATTAGAGCTTTTATATATCATCATTATAAATTAATATGTCCAACAAAAGTAATTAGTTATAATATATATTAAAATTTTACTATATTCATTCACTAAATTCACATTTACAGTAGTTAAGAGATCACTAACGATCAATAATCTATAAATAGCTCTTGGCTACGAAAGAATAAAATAAAAATACAAAATAAAAGAGGAAAACTAAATATCTTAATTCCCCTCGCTTCATAGAGTCATGGCCTCTTTCCTAAACTAAAACTAATAAAACTATATAATAATCCTACATGCCCAAAAGAAACTCAAAACTCACTAATTCAATGCAGAATTTAAGGAATCAATATGCAGGCTGATATAAATCAATAGCGTTCAATAATATCAATAAACCGTCATCATTGTTACAATTCAATATGATTAATAATGATAAGTAAAAAATCATCATGATTAAATTTATAAATCAACAACATTTGTGAGGATGTAAATACATCTACAATCAATAAATTAGTGATCAACAAATCAGTATTGTAAATCATGAACATATAAGTATCTATGTCATCAGTATTGACCATTTTATCAATTATATGTTATAAAATTAGTACATTTAACATTCATATGCTATATGTGCCCTATATTACTAATCAATCTATCAATGTATGTATGCATCAATATATGATTCAATAAGATATGACATCTAACTTTAACTTGGTATTTTCATTTTTTCATCTCTATTCATTGTATCTTTATATCATCATTTTATTATTATCATTATCATTGCATCATCTTTATCATTATTATAATTATAGGTGACTTTCAATGAATCATTAAAATTTGTCACCCTCTGCCCGTCGGCTTAATCATTCATTAATTACGGAATATAATCGATGATAACATCATAAACCATCTTTAAAGAAAAGCCTATCGACCCTCATACTCATATTAAATATAGTATTGATAATCATAATTCATTATTTACATGCAAAAGCTACATTTAGTATATATCGATTGTATTAGTTTCTCTTAAATATGTGAAATGCAACATGAAATGCTTAAATCTATAGAATATATGAAAATATGTATATTAGTTTATAACTTTAGAAAATTATAACTTTCATTTTAACTAATGAAATTCAATAATTTTACGATCAAAATTTCCATAAATTTTATAATTATTATGTATGTAAAGTTACACGATAAAAGTGAAATAAATGAGAAGAAAATGCATATTTATCTATTTAAGATAGATTAAATTTATCAAACTCAAAAATATAAAAAAAAACTAGAGTGGGGTTCAAGTTACTTGTAACGATTCAAAGACTTTTTCTAACTAAAGCAATGTACTAAAATGACAAAAACCCAACTTTCTCTCTTCCCTTTCTCTTCTTCTTATCCCTTTCCCTCTCTTCTTATCCCTTTCCCTCTCTTCTTCCATAGCAAGCCAAGCAAAATAGGGGAGGGCGAAAAAGCTTGTGGCTATATTGCTTAGAGTTTTATTATTAATTATATATAAAACCAATATTAGTGGATTTGCACCGCAATATTGCACATTGAATTTAGAATTACTGTAGAATGGAGCCTCTAATACCACGACAACAATTTTTGGAGCCACTGTGCTCTCAATCCTAGTACCGCAAAGCTACCAAGCACAATGCTGAAGCCCTCCAGTTCAAACCAAAATTCAAAATTTCATTTTAAAATATTTTTCATAATTATGAGGTTGTTACAACAACATCTAGGCATAGAGGGTTAGCAAGAGTTGGATTGCAATGAGATTCTTATGGTGAGTGGAAAAATGCAGATAATTTTTTTTTGAGATAAATATTATTGTTTGATTATAAGAAGATTTTTCAATAGCAAGATGTAGCAAGAATCCATGACAAGTGAGGATTAATATTAAATCTAAATGAAATTCAGTACAAGTTGTATGTATGGTTGCAATTTCATTCATAACCAAATGTGCTTCAAAGAAGAAAACATGAATGATTATGACAGTACCATGAGATGCTCTTAAAAGACACTTAAAGTCGGTTAGAGTTAACAAAATTAGCATCTTACTCTTAAATTTATTATAAAATTATTGTAATTAATTTAATTTAATGTAATTCTTCAAGTAATGTCACCGATGACCATAAAATAATGTAATGTATATCATTGTGATATGTTACAATTATTGATTTATGCAAACTTGTATTTATTTTATAATTTGCTATTATACTATTTGTGATAGCCCTTTAATATGTTATAACTCCATAATTATACTTTGAAAAATCTACCTTATAATCTATGACTATGACACTAAAATACTAATTTTTGTTAGAATGCACTCTGTTGTATCTACCATCTCTCTTGTGTCTACTATTAATTATTAAACGTTGTTCGAACATGGTTTGAATTTTGGTCGAATAGGTTGAACAAATTTCAAACGACATTCAAACTATATTTGAATTTTCAACAAGTATTATTTGAATATTGTTCGAATTATTGTTAATCTCAATGAATTTTAAGATGTATTTTACGATTCAAAAGCATTTATTATGATTTTAAATAATTTTGTAGACACATTTATTCAAGAAAACATATTTCCATTATTATGAGATATATAATGTTAAATATATATAAAGGAGCTTTCTATATGTGAGGAACTCATCCTTAAATAATATATTTTTTAAAAAATATATTATCATAATGACCATTTAACACAACTCTTCTTGGCCTATTGGTTGAGAGCTTAGGCTTCCAACTAAGAGGTCCAAGATTTGAGTCTTTGTGTATGGGTTGTATGTATGAGTTTGCCTTAAATGGCCTAAATATCCCTTAAAAAAAAAAAAAAAAAACCATTTAAAAAACGGTAGAATAAAAAAAAAGTATATACATATAAACCGGTAGAATAAAAAAAAAAGTATACTCTTGCCCTCAGTGCGGGTATATGATAATTAGGCCCCTGAATATACATATCCGACGCAACTCTGCTTTCGGGCTTCGCACGTAATCTCTCCATCCCTCTCCCATCTCTTTTGGCCTCTCCTCTCCCCAAGTTCGAAGTGACAATTCAGTCCGTGAAACTTCGAACAGGTGAGGCACTTGTTCCATGAAGAGATCTTGGAGGAGCTAGGGGAACCATGACAGTCGTTCCCCTCAAATCTTTACCTTTAGGCTTCCGCTTTCACCCAACCGACGAAGAGCTCGTTAACCACTACCTCAAAGGAAAAATCACCGGCCGACTCCGTTCTGAGGTAGAAGTCATTCCTGAGATTGATGTCTGCAAATGCGAGCCGTGGGAACTCCCTGGTATCATCAGTAGTTCCCAACTCCTCATCTCGACTTATACCCTTTCTTCTTCTTTTCAGCGTCGAAAGTTTTGAACTTGATGGGTTTTGGGTTTTTTTTGCAGATAAATCTTTGATCCAATCCGATGACCATGAGTGGTTCTTCTTCGCGCCTATTGACCGCAAGTACCCGAATGGCCATCGCTACAACCGGGCGACGGGGGCTGGTTACTGGAAGGCCACTGGTAAGGACAGGACCATCCGGTCGCGGGCTGCGACACCTCTTCGAGTCATCGGGATGAAGAAAACCCTAGTCTTTCACTGCGGCCGAGCCCCAAATGGATTGCGTACGTGCTGGATTATGCATGAGTATAGGACTACCGAGCCGGAATTTGATTGCGGGGAACAGGTATACCATTTCTTTGTGTACGCTTGTATCTGTGCTTCCCACTTCGAGTTTTAGCTGCATAATAGTGAATGAATTTTTGAATATTTTAAGAACGATTCCTAGAATTTGATATTTTTGCTTGTTTTCCTGTGTCTTGAGACTTTAGAGCCTTTTTTTGGTTCGTAGAAGCTGCCTTCCTAAGTGAAAACTATATATTTTTTGTGTATTTGAGTTTTATATGAAATTTTGATTTTGGTAGCATTGGGAGTCCATCGTTTAATTGCGTGGTTCCATGACGGAAGAATGTCTGGGTGTTTAGATCTGCATGGGACCAATTTACTTGATCTAGCTCATATGATATATGATGTCCTTGTTGTTGGACATGGCCAAGTTGCATATGACAGAATAATTCTGCTTTTAGTAAAGGCTTACAGCTTTAAATAGAGAGAGCACTCTGGTTTGGTTGCACATTTTATTTTTTCTTAATGGCTAATCTCTTTCTTACGGATGTTTTATTTATGTTATATGGTTTTTCTGCATTATTACAAAATTTGCCTCCAAGGCAAGGCATTGCTAGAAATAATATCAATCAAGCATGGGGGGGGGGGGGGGGGGGGGGGGGGCAGTGGACCTTGAGAGAATTACTATTATTTTGAGGGGAGAAGAGAACTACTTAGAGATTTTTATACTTTTATTATTCTTTTGCTCTTGTTTAGTGAAGAATTTTCTTTTGGCTCTTCGTTTAAATATATAATGGACATAGGACTTAAGATCAAGCCCCTTAAACATACAACATGCTCATCAACAAGAAGTCTACCTTGAGAGAATTACTATTATATTGAGGGGGAAAGAAATTTTTGTACTTATATTACTCTTCTTCTCTTGTTTAGTGAAAATTTACTTTTGGCTCTTGGTTTAAATGTATAATGGACACAGGACTCAAGATCAAGCCACTTCAAGATTATTTTCTTCATTTTAAGATTGTTTTCTTTGCATTGTCACCAACCTCTTCAGAGAGTATAATAGGTACAACTATTTCTTAAATCCTTGCCATTTAAATAGTGAGATTCCTCTTATCTTAAGAGAGAATGAATTTTCATTATACACATCTTTGCATACAATTAATTCTTAAACTTTATGAGGGAATAGTAATATTAATGAAGTCATATGAATAGACTTTATGATGATAAGAGCACCATTAGCTTACGATTATATTGTTGGGTGACCGCTACTTCATTCATTTATAACCTTGGTGTTCACCAAGAAACTCTAGTCAAATTCTCATTCTTTAGCGACTTTATCAATATCCAAAGAGCTTTGATTCAGTTGCAAAAATGCTATTTCAATGCTGTCAAAGAAATTTACCTTGAGAGAATTACTATTATATTGAGTGGAAAAGTGATTTTCTTAGAGGCATTTATACTTATATTATTATTTTTCTCTTGTTAGTGAAGGCTTTTCTTTCGGCTCTTGATTTAAATATATAATGGACATAGGCTTCAAGATCAAGCCATATAAACATTATCGTCTTCATTTTTAGATTGTTTTCTTTGCATTGTCACCAGCCTCTTTAGAGAGTATAATGGGTACAACTATTTGTTAAATCATTCTCATTTGAATAGTGAGATTCCTCTTATCGTAAGAAAGAATGACATATCATTCTTCACATATTTGCATACAATTAATTCTCAAACTTTATAAGGAAATACTTTATTAATGAAGCCATAGGAATATACTTCATCATGATAAGAGCGCCATTAGCTTACAATTACATCTTTGGATGATCGCTACTTCACTAATTTATAATTACAGTGTTCACCAAGCAACTATAGTCAACTTCTCATTCTTCAGCGACATTATCACAATCCAAAGAGCTTTGATCAAATTGCAAAAATGTTATTTCAATTATGTCAAAGAAGAGAACAATATTGTACAGAAGAAGATGGAGCATGAAGGCTTGATTGAAGAACCTACTATTGAAGGGTAATCATTAGAGTTGAAATTTCATTTTAGCTCTTTTTGCAAACAAACTTTCTAAACAAAAATTATATCTTAATTGTATAATAGTATGATTATTTTTATTTAGGAGTCATCTGAGATGCTGGGGGGTATATATGAACATCGTTTACCATAAGTTAAATATCAATACCGAAAATAAAGATTAAATATACCTCAATAAAGATAAAATAGAAAAAATAGAAAATTCTTTGAAGAAATTAAAGTTGCGATGTAAGAAGTAAAATTTCTAGAAGTCATATTCATTTGAGAAGTCTTTCACCCCTTTTGGATTTCAAGTGTAACTATAGAAAATAAATCTAATCTTACGCGACAAATATGTGTGAATTTCAAGAAAGTAAATGGTGCTTGCTCAATGTATTCTTACCTATTGCCCAATATAGGTACTATGGTTGACTTAATATAAGGTTTCTATACATTTGATTTTTTGTTTAATGCATTTTTGGTCTCCACCTAATTGAAAAGCACCTCAAAGATTAAGAGAAAACTAGTTTTATCAAGGATAAAGGGTTGTTTTTGAAAATAAAGTTATGCCTTTTGGGCTAAAAAATATTTGTACAAAATATTTGGAACTAATGGGCATAATATTAAAAAATTAAATGGAAGATATTTGGATTTTCATGTTGATGATGGCTTATTTAAGAGTTAGAATAATGAAAAGCATCTCATTTAGGTTCGGAGACATTCTTTTTATTAAGAAAGTGTAACACGAAGTTGAATACTATGAAGTCTTTATTCAGAGTTTGATCAGACAAATTTTTGTGATATGTGGTCTCTGCTGACGACATGTAGGCAAACTTGACATAATATAGATAATGCTTGAAACAAAACTGCCTATAAATATTCAAGAAGCAAGAAAGCTTATAGGAAAACTTGCAAGTTTTAACCAATTCATATATTTGTCAAGATAAAGAAATGCTCTATTGTTTAAACCTCCTAGGATATCCAACTAGTTTATTTGGGATAATGATTATAAGAATACATTTCAACATGAAGTTAAATCCTTCAAAATGCTTATTTGGATTGGGTAAATTTTTGATATTCATGGTCGCTGTTGATGATATAGAGGCAAACTCTAACAAATAATAATAATTATTGAAACAAAACTACTGAAAGCTATTCAAGAAGTATGAAAGCTTATAGGAAATCCTGCAAGTCTTAAGCCAATTCATGTCTCAGTTAGGAGAAAGAAATGCTTTATTAATTAAAGCTCCTAAGAAATCTAACTTATTCATTTGGGACAATGTTTATGAGGAATCTCCTTAAAAGATATAACATTACCTTACCACTACATCAATATTGAGCAATTGAAGTTTGGGAGAGAAATGGGAAATAATATCCAATCTACGATTTCAGCAAAATACTTAATGGAGCTAAATTGAATTGTTCCACATTGGATAAATTAGCTCTAGCTTTCATCTCTATCTCCAAACACTTAAAAATTATATTTTTAGTTTCACAAAATCAAAGTGGTGGCTCACATTAGTCTAGGAAAGTCCTTCAGAGCCTCAAGCTCTCATTTGACTAATTAAGTGGTTCATTGAACTCAACAAAGACCATGTATTAAATTAGGTGTCATGTATGACGATAAAAGCTCAAGTACTTACTAATTTGTTCTCGAGTTTTCCAAGTCAAAAGAGAATATGAAGAAAACAGAATGAAGAAGATGAAGATATTCGGGTCATGCTTACTGATGGTTTCTTAGGGGAAAACAATCATGGAGTTATTGTCATACTTTAAATCCCTCAAGGCATGTTGGTTTTGTGATCTATTAAAATCATATTTCAAAGCCATTAACAGTTAGTCTACCTGTGAAGCACTACTAGTTGGACTAAGATTTGTTATAAGAGTTTGGGAGGAGAAGCTACAAATTTTTAATAATTGCCAACTTCTATGTTTTTGGACACTTGGAGTTTTAAGGATACTAGCCCTTAAGAAATATGTCTGAAGGTACAACTTGAGATTATCAAACTTGAGAAATTTGATATTATTCATATTCCAAGAGAAGAAATCAATGTTGTTGACTTGCTCACAAAATATGACTATGCATTTGCTACATCTATTTAAGAATTTCATAAACTATCAATGAAATACGAAGATGAGATGTGCAAATAAATGAAGCTTATTGCCAACGTTTAAAATTGCGCAATAAGAGGCGCGCCTCAGCACAATTTGGTCTATTTAAGCCTCAAAGCCCACGCAATAAGTTCAGTTTATGAGGCTTACGCCTCAAGTTTACTTACGGCGCGCCTCGCCTCATATATTTAAGGCGCAGCCTCTAAAAAAATAAAATTAACCTAAAGTTTTTTTTTTTCAGTTCGGCCCCCCAGTTGCCGACGTGGCGCGCCTAGTGAGATGTCGACGTGACATCAACATTTAGGTCGAATGCAGAGGCGACTTTTAGATTTTCAAGTTCCAACAAAAATTCGAACTTTCAAGCATTCACTTCCGAGCAATTTCAAGCACTCTTCACTCAGTTTCTTCTAAGATGTCGTCACCCCAAAGAGAAAGGTAACTTAATGCTATGTTTCTGTTCCGTACTGCGTATTTTATGGTTATGCTATGCGTTGGTTTTCAAGGTTCTGAAGATCTTCTTATTTTATGCTTATTCTATGCGTATGCATTGCTTCTCGAAACTTTTTTAAATGTTTGATACTTTGATGCCATCATGTTTTCTCTGTATTCAGGATTTATGATAAATTTATGTTGAAATTTGAAACATAAAATCTAACTAAATTTTAAACACCGAGTAATATATGCGTAGGCTGTGCGTACGCAATGCGTCTTTTGTGCGTATTCTATGCGTATACGTTGCGTGATCCTTGCTTATATTGTGCGTACTTTATGCGTGCGTATAATTTGCTGACATTTTCTCTACAATGTGCGTTCTTGTGCGTATGTTATGCATATACTATACGTGATTAGTGTTTATGATGTGCGTATTGTTTGCGTTTGTATAATTTGCTGCCATGTTTCCTGCACTGTGCGTTCTTGTGCGTGTGATGTGCATAATATATGCGTATGTTATGCGTACACTGTGCGTGACCGTTGCTTATATTCTGCCTATGTTGTGCGTGTTTTGTGCGTATCTCATTTACTTATTTTTAATTTTTCATTTTTTATAATTTTCAGATATATGTTCGTCCAATTACCTATCGATGTTATGTTTATTCGTTTCGAACAATCTGTGATAACTTTGCTCAGCAAATTACTCCTGAAGTCAATGACACATTGAAACGTTTAAAGATGATACAGTTTTTGGAATTTCCTGGGTTTGAGCAAAATGTCCCTCTTATTTATGAGTTGATCTCATGGTGGGACATTTCAAAACAATGCTTTGTTATAAAAGGCCAAGCCATTCCTTTCACTGCTGATGAAGTGGCCCTTCTTACTGGTCTGCCAAATAAAGGAGAAGAAATATCCTGACATTCCTTAGCACATACTTCAGTTACATCAACGGAAATAAGGAATGACATGATGGAGTTGAACAAGCAAACCCCCCTGAGACTATGTTAAGAACGTTTATAATGTATTTATGTTCAAATTTATTTTTTCAACTTAACAACTTCAAAACCCCTCGGTTGATTCAAAGAATAACAAATAATCCAGATGATTTTTTATTAATAAACTGGGCTAGTTCAATTAGAGAGTTTTTAGTTGGAGAGTTTAATAAAGCATCCTCCAAGATTTCAAATAAGAAGCCAGCAGGTTACATCAATATTTTTGTACATCTGCTAATTGTGAATGCTAAGTGCTAACTGTTAAATTCATTCAAAATTTTATTGACTCAATGTGAGTGCTAAAATTTTCTTTCATCTTATGTAGATTTGGTTCCTGGAGCATACTACTATTCATGCTCCTATGTATGCTGATAAAAGGCTCTGTTTTCTTCGATGCGCCGATGATATTGTATATACTACAGAGGTGATCACTAACTTATTTGTTAATATAAGGAAAAGTCAGATTTGTAATGTCCTACAGACAATTTCCCAGGCAGAAATGGATATGGTTAATGTCGAGAAACAATTATGTCAGATGGGTGGTCTGATATCAAATATAGAAGTCTGATCAACATCCTCATTAATAATAGTTATGGTACTGTGTTTTTAAGGTCAATTGAAGCATCTGACCAGATCAAAGATGCTGAGTTCATATTTGGATTATTAGATAGCATTGTTGATGAGGTTGGAGAACATTTGGTTGTACAAATTGTGACAGATAATACAAGTTCTTATAAGGTAAACTTATGGAGAAGAGGAAACATTTGTATTGGACTCTATGTGCTGCA
This sequence comes from Dendrobium catenatum, assembly GCF_001605985.2. Lineage (NCBI taxonomy): Eukaryota > Viridiplantae > Streptophyta > Magnoliopsida > Asparagales > Orchidaceae > Dendrobium > Dendrobium catenatum. Next base: position 518,303 of record NW_021319956.1, on the reverse strand, counting down.
CATTGCATAGATTTGATTCTTAAGAAGCTTGAGGATCTACCTCAACATAAAAATGCACTCACTAAAGCCAAAAAAATAATCAAGTTTATTTACAACAACTCTTGGGTTCTAGCTCTTATGAGAAAGTTTTCGAAGAAAGAAATTCTAAGGCCAGACGCAACAAGATTTACCATCGCATACTTGACCTTAGAGAGCATGTTGGATGCCAGACAATCTTTAGAGGCTATGTTCACATCTACACAGTGGTTGAGTTGTGCTTGGGCGAAGAAGGCTGAGGGAAAAGAGATTAGAAAGATTATTTTAAATTACAGATTTTGGCAAAGTGTCTTATATGCCATTACAACCACTAGACCTTTAGTTCATGTTTTAAGGATGGTGGATGCTGAGAAGAAGCCTGCAATGGGTTTCATCTACAATGCTATGGATGAAGCCAAAGAGATAATTGCCTCCAACTTAGGAGGCAGTGAGGGAAGTTTTAGGGAAATTTGGAATATTATTGATGATAGGTGGGAACTACAGCTTCACCGACACTTGCATGCCGCTGGCTACTACCTAAACCCTCAGTATCAATATGCAGAGAACAAGTCTACAAACCCTGAAATAAAATTGGGATTATATCATTGCATGGATCGTCTAATAAGTGATGCAACTGAAAGATCAAATGCTGATTTGCAATTGGTACCTTTTAGGAACAAAGAAGATTTTTTTGGATTACAACAAGCAAAAGATACAATTGCCAAACGATCTCCAGTTGAGTGGTGGATTCAATTTGGTGATGAGACTCCAGAATTACAGCGTTTTGTTGTGAAAGTTTTGGGCTTGACATGCTCTTCATCTTGCTGTGAAAGGAATTGGAGTACGTACAACCAAGTGCATACAAAGAGGATAAATCGCTTGTCGACATTGAGGATGAACTCACTAGTGTACATTATGTACAATAGGAGACTCAGAGATAGAAATTGAAGAAAAAAGGATTAATGGATGATGAAGATCCTTGGCTTTGCGATGATGTGGCATCTGATGATGAGTGGTTTGTAGATGATAAAGTTGAAGTGATGCCGTTTGAATTACAAGATGAAGATTTAAATGTTGATTTTTTTGATGGTCTTAAAGCATCCACATCTACCACAACTCAAGAACAAATCAAAAAAGGTATATAAATAATATAGTTTTCTTTTCTTAAACTTTTATTAATGTATTACACTATTATTCATTATAATATTGTTCAAAAATATTTACTATTTAGGGAAGAGGAAGATAACTAATAATGAGGAAGAAGAAGCTAATTGGGAGATATTGGACTCTATAGGAGAGGGGGAAGAGGAGAGAGCAGCTCATCATAATGATGATTCAAATGAAGACCCCCTTAGTGATGACTGATGAGTGATGAAATGCTGATGACTAGTGAGTTCTTAACTTCTTATGTGATATGTTAATGTCATTGCTATTTAACTTGTGCATTTTTATGTTTTATATATTATTTACTCATTAGTATATACAAAATTTATTATTTTATGTTTACGCAATTTTTTGATTTTGAGGCTCACGTCTCAAATCGCCTTGAGGCTTACGCCTCGCCTCATGAACGAAAAACGCCTCAATACTCGAATACGCAATTTTAAACATTGCTTATTGCTAGTTCCCACATGGGGGGGGGTGGGCAAGGGGGGCTAGGGCTGAATTTTGTTTTTAATCTCTTGGCTGCATGTGTTAAGAGTTTAAAGCAAATAAATATTTTTCACTTTAATAGGATCGATTCATAGTAGATTTAGTTCGTTTCAGGTTGATATGGAGTAGAGAGTGTTGGAAACAATTTGAAACCTGAGATAGCTTTGATATATTGGATAAACTTCTCGTCTCTTAGGAAGAAAATGAACATTCTCCACTCATCTAAATATTTTTGATGGCTTAAAAAATAAGATCAAGTGCACCATTATGTTGTGCAATGTGAATACTAGTCGCATAAATAATTTTTTTATAAGAAAAGTAAGCATAGATATTTTTTTTTTATAAGAAAAGTAAGAGATTGAGGCATAATTATTTAGTCACCATTTTTACTACATTTAGTATATTTAGAAAAAAAATAATTAATTTTTTTATTATTTTTTTTTTCGGAAAAAAAATTACAAAATGTATTGATCAATTTTTTTGCCAAAATAGGTCTTAAAAGTTTTGTATTTATTTTGAGATATGTGTAATATACATTTTAATTGAATTTTTTTATGTTTTGCACTCATTTTAAAGCAAATTTAAGTGTGGATGATCAGTTTACATAAAAAAAATTAATATTCTTTTTATAAAAAATAAGACTTAACAATTCCCTAATTTAGCATGCAAGAATATGCTTTAGGTTTTGTTCGGAATAATAATCATAATAATTTTCACAATAATTTTCTTATAAAAATGTTTACTCTGGCAACAATATCATATCACATGCCCAAACGGAGACCGCTGCAAAATGGCTTTTTTTCCCTCGACCGAAACTGCCTGTTTCGTTTTCCCCTTTGCTCCTCTCTCGCATCTGACAACCTCGAGCACGGTTTTTGTTTTCCATTTCGGTCCTCTCTCATTATGTTATTTGCATTCTTAATTTTGATCTTACATCTCCTCTTGACTCTAGTAATGAGATGACAAATGAAACTATATTAATTTATTAATCTAAAATTTCATATGAGATGGCAGACCGTTAGAAAATTGACTGTGTGAAAACTGCGGAAAATTGACCGTTGAAAAATTCTACCTGTAATAGGTGATTTTCCTGTAGTGTTTAATTTAGGCCCCCCCCAATAAAATTTCTGGCTCCGCCACTGAGTTCCCACCTATGTACAACTATATTTCTCAGGGAAAATCTTACTTGGGAATAATTTTAAGGTTCCTCAGGCCACAAAAAGAAACTATTATGAAAGAAATAATACACTTAGGTGAATGTGGAAGTCACTTAACATTAGAAAATGTTAATAAAAGATTTCTTAGACAAGAATACCATTGGCATATTATTAGATGTGATATAAAGAGTTTTTCCAGGAAAGCTATGTTGCCAAATTCATGGGAAGACTCTTCATTAACCAAGTTAAAAATTGTGGTCCATAACTTCTCCTTTTCTATTGTGCTTGTGAGGAATGGATTTAATTGGATGTTTTCCTATGGTACCTCAATAACTGAGATTTATGCTTGTCTTGGTGGATATTTGACTAAGTGTATTGGAATGAATTACACTTGCTTGAGTAATCATTGATGTAGTCAAAATTTTTATGGTCCGTCATGTTCACAATGTTTGGTCTACTTTTATAGCATTCATCACCAATAAATGGATCACAATTCTTGAGCAAAATGTTGTCAGATTTTTGCGCAAGGAATGTGATTAATTTAAAATTTCTTGGGTCCATTGTCACAAGCTGATAATAAGCAAGCAAAACTGACAAAAAAAAATCAATCTCTTGAAGACGAAGTCATGTTAATGAATTACCCTCTATTCTTTGCCATACAAAATTGTACTATCTACTATTGTAACGGAAACGCCTTTTTCTTTAGCATATGGATGAGGCAGTGGTACCTTCATTAATATATTTCCCAAAATGACAGAAACTGTCAGTGCCATCTAGAAAGGTCTCATATTGTTTGTAAAATAATGAGGAATTGATGAAGTATAATGTGGATTTATTGGAAGAGAATATAATGTGAGTATCAGAGACGATAAGAAGGTACAAGTTTGGGCAATTATGTTTATGAAGTCCATGTTTAAAAGTAGATAATTCAGCAAGGGATGTTAATCAAGGTCTTCGGATAGCACACAAATATGCGAATTTCTTGGCTGACTGAGAAGAGTCTTATAAGAGAAACTAGAGAATGATGCATAAAGACTACAAATTAGTGATGTTGAGCCAATTCCTAGAACTTAAAGTTTTAATGATTTTAAATTGTTCTATGTTTTGTGAACTAATATGTGATTGTTACATAATTTCTAAATCATCTAATTAATGATCCTAAATTGTGTTCAACTTATCTTATTAATTGAGTATATAGATATTGTTGTTTGTTCTCCATAATAAAATATAACTTTCTCCATAAAAAGGAGTTTTTAATGGTATCTATTTGTCAAATCTGAGTTATTTAAAGCATTTTATATTCTAAATACTGTAAATGTTTAGAAGTTTGAAGCCTACCAAAGCAACATCTATAAAGTTATTGTTGACAATTAAGACGGTATCATGACATTTTTAATGTGATTGCTAATTGCCAGTAAATAATAATAATCACCATGGCATAAATTCAATTAGTATTGTGGGGAAATAAAGTTAACGCCATGCAGAGTTAAACTTCTCCTATTTTGTAATTGAATACTGCATTGAGAATAAAGTAAAATCTCGGGAGACTAACACAATATTCTACAATGGATTCAATATCAAAATAGGATTTTGAAAAATGATATTTCTAAAATTAAGCATAATTCAAAGAATAAAATATCATCTCGAAAGATGATTATGAAATTCTACAAAATGTGTTCAAGAATAGAAATGTAGTTTTGAAAATTTAGCCACTCTTTTGATTAGATACAACAAGAAGTATACTACATCTTAAAGATGAATGTGATATTTTTCAAGACATCTAAAAATAAGAATGCGTTTTATAAAATTTATCATTTCTAAGATCAAATATAACAAGGAAAATGTTATATCATCTCGGAAGACAATAATAACATTATACAAGTATATTCAAAGTTAGAAATGAGGTTTATTTTAATGTAGAGTTCTCAAATCACTATAGGGGCAATCCCCTATAGTTAATCACATCTTAGGGGGGTGATCTTAAGAAAACTCTCCATTAAAATAATGATTTCATTCCCTTTGATTACAAAGTAAAAGACAAGGAAAGAAGCAGTAAATTTTTCAAGAAGAAAGCTCAACGTTGAACAATTCTTAACGAGTCAAAAGAAGAAAAGTAGGAGGTGCCAAATTCTGAGAAACTCAAAAGCAACCTCAGTCTATCCTATGTTGGGCTTTACTATAGGGGCAATCCTTTATAGTTAATTACATCTTAGGAGGGGTGCTCCTAAGAAAACTCTTTATTAAAATAATGATTTCATACATTTTGATTACAAAGTAAAAGACAAAAAAAGTAGGAAAATTTTCAAGTTTGGTTGAACAGTTCTTAATGAGTCGAAGGAGAAAAAGTAGGTGTCGGATTCTAAGAAACTCTAAAGCAACCTTAGTCTATCCTATATTGGGCTTTACATTTTAGGTGAGAAAATATTATGTTTGAGTTGACATTTAATTATAAATTTGACATTATATTCCCGGACGGTGCGGACTTAAGATTTGAAATTTACCTCAGAACCTAAATCTGAATTTTGTAGTATAAAGTAGTGACCCGAACCTATCTAATGAAGTGTAAATCTGGACTTACCGCGACCTAGATTGGGAAGCCAGTTAACTACCTAAGCACTTTAAAATCACGTGTCTGGTCTCTTTATTATGAAATATGGGTAGAGACGTTAAAGTTTTGACGAATTGAGGCTTACATTTAGAACACATCCTAATTGGTCACTTTACTCATGTAGGTTGATTTGATATTTGAAAGTAAAATGTAATTAAAATTTTAGACTTTTAATTTGTATCTAATGCAATGCATGCTAATTGGCTCGAATGCATAAAATGATTATAAAACAATTTTAAAATCAAGCTTAGAAAGTATATTTTTTTCTCGAGATTGTACTACATCCCCTTGACAGAACTACACTTTAATAGGCCAAGTGGTTTGCCAAAACTTGCAGGCGGGGAGGTGCCTAATAAGAAAGAGAAATCAATAATATGCATATATGCTGACTCTCGGCGGTCCTAAGTATATTTCTTAGATCATTAGAGCTTTTATGTGAGACTAAAAGTTCTATTTAAATTTTAAATAGAACAGACTAAAAGTTTTATGAGAACAGTATTTTGCGCATACATAAAACATGTCAGTTTAAAAGTTTAATTTTACCTCATTTGATTTAGCCATGCATGAGCATGTCCACCTGCAGAAAATCTTATGAGAATTCAGATCATTCCTAACTTAAGGATAATCTATTGTCCATCACATCAATTCACAGATTGCAAAAATAAATAAACATGTAAATCAATCAATTTCACAAATATAATGCAGTGAAAATTATGAGAAGCCCGTCACACAACAATAAGAAAATAAACACCGGCATAACCTAAAGCTAGAATCAGTTGTCATAACAAATAAATATAAGTGTGTATAGTAGGCGGTGTGGCTTAGGGATATCTTAAGCTTACTATTAGTTAAAGTTTTCTAATATATTGAATTTAATTTGTTTGGAAGGTCCAGGGGATTTGATGTTCAAATTCAAATTTTAGGTGATTTTATATTTTTTTGAACTCCATTTTTAATTTTTCTTTTAATTATTAGAGTTGATTAATGATTGGTTATTTAGGTGTTTTAATTAATTATATTTTCTTTCTTATTTATTTATTAGGTGATTTATTAACAAAATATCGATTATTTATTTAATTTGATGATTTATTGAATTTTTAACAATTTATCAATTTTTTTTTGAAGAATTTATTGAATTTTTAATGATTTATTGAATTTTTAAAGATTTATTGAGTTTTTTAATAATTTATTGAGTTTTTAATGATTTATTAAAATTTTAAATGATTTATTATATTTTTAATGATTTATTGAATTTTTAAAGATTTTATTGAATTTTTAAAGATTTATTAAATTTTTAGATTTATTTATTTTAGTTTATTGTAATTTATTATTTAACCTCTTTTTAAGTTTTATTTAGGATTTTTCTGTTTTGCTTGTTACAAAATTTTATTACTTTTCCAGTTTTATTATATATATACATTTTTTATTATTTACAAATTTTTATTTTTTAATGTTTATGTTTAACTTTATATTACTCTTATTGTGTATTATTATCATTTATATAAAAATGTTGATTTTATCTGAATTTATTATTTAGTCTTGTATATGTCATTTTGTTTAAATTTGGATGCTAGTTTTTTTTTTTTATTTTTTTTAATAATTTTTGGTTTGCGTAGGGATTGATTTACTTTTATTAAATAAATAAATGTTATTTATCTTTTTTATAATTTTTATTTGTAATGCCTTAGGATTGGTTGGAATTATTATGATAAAATTCAATAGACCCTAAATATTTTGAAACCTACTAATTTAATAGGAGAAAAAACTACTGGTAATCATAATCAAATTCTAACACTCTTAATTACTAACGTAGTTACCAAACATGCAATCAATTGGGTTTAGGCTCTAAATAACGAAATAAAAGTAACTTACAAATTAAAATCAAATATAATATGCATGATAAAATAAAAATTATGGTTTCTGCATGACCCTTTGGTTGGGAGATTGCAAAACAAAACAAGGATTTTAAGTCTTAAGGCTATTTAAATTTTTAGAATGTTCACATACACCAGAGTCAATGTCCGGTGTAATCCGACCATAGCACCTCCATCCAGTTAGAATGGAGGCAATTGATACCTCTAGTCCCTTTCCTTTTGTTCATTTGATCGTCACCTTTCCTCACAGTTTATGCAAATAAATAAAATAAAATAGTAGATTAGGGCACGTTTAATAATTTAAAATTGAAATAATTGAAAAATATTATTTAAATCAAAATATATTTGTTTTCTGGCTTGAAAATCGGCTTGGTTATTTCACCTTTTGAACTTTCCACGTTTAAAGGCATATCATGTTTTTTTCTCCAAAATTCACCCTAAGGCACAAGAAAGGGGAAGAAGGAAGAGAGAGAGAGGAGAGAGAGAGGGGTATAGAGATGTAAGGCTAAACTTTTCACTTTCCACATTTAAAGGCATATCGTTTTTTCTCCAAAATTCACCCTCAGGCACAAGAAAGGGGAAGAAGAAGAGAGAGAGAGGGGTAGAGAGATGTAAGGCTAAACGTTTCTTTAAAATGTCACTTTCCAATAATTACCCAAACAACTCACTCTCCAACAACCACACTCTCCACTTTCAATGATTAAACACTTCACTCTCACTTTCCAAATTATATACACCTTTCACTTTTCGAGTCATACATAATTCACCTTTCAAAACATGTGTCACTCTACAAGAAATATACAATTCACCTTTCTGAAAATACACTCATCAAACACCTTACCTATCAAAATCCCACATTTTAACTTTTATCTTTCTCATACATTACCTTTCAACACACATATTTCCCACAAAATCATACATTTTATTTTTCACATGCACAATTCATTTTCCCAAAATTTTCTACATCACCTTCCGAAATCACTCTTTACCTTTCAAGATAACACACTTTACTTTCCAAAATCACTCACAGACACTTTACTTTTTCACATTTACACATTTTCACCTTTTCATTCTCACCATGGCCACTACAATGAAACCATACACATTTGAGAATGAAAATCACATTTCTTCCTATCATGCAACAAACATCAAACTTCCTCATAGTTGAAACTCAACAATTTCTACTAAAATGCAATCATAAGATAGAGGATTTAATCCTAATTTATTCCCTCCAAATTTCAAGAAAATATTCCATTAACACAAATAACATTGCATAAAATCTATACAAATTCATATTTGAAACAAGAGATATATGAAAGTTTTCTAACATAATTGTCCACATGACTTTCCTCATAAAACTCAAACAAGTAAAGAAAAATTGAGATTCAAGAAAGCATAAAAGCATCTTATCATCCACCATAACTCTTGGAGCTAAATATGCCTCCAACCCATTTATTTGCTTCAATCCAACTTTTAAGCCAAATGCAAATAAGAGAAAGAAGGTTTTGATAGGAATTTCATTTCATCTCGAAAGAATTCAAGAGACCTTTTAACATGAAGCTCACAATCCTTGCTAAAGCTCAAAGAAAACTGTCCAACATAAAGCATGTGACCTTGCGTTGAATCAACTCGAACTCACAAATGAATCATAAAATACATGAAGGTTCCCCAATCTAGATAAAACTCATCAAATGACTATAGGTGTTCATCTATGCTAGGTTACGACTAGGTTACGAAGACCTAGGAGCTAATGATGGATTCTGGTGAAATTGACCTCGAATAATGAGGTTAACAAGTATCGTCAACCAAGACCTATCTAATATTTTCTCCATTGACAACCAATATCAAAGAGAGAACTCACAACCAAAACCTAGTTATAAATTATCATACTATGGCACAACTCAAAACAATCAATGATTGATAAAAGAAAACACAAGTACTAATAATGCGTAGAATGAAACACATTCATAAGAGATCTAACTCAAACATGATAAAATTTTACATAAAATCTGTTACCTCAGTTATGACTCTTAACCCTTTCTCATGTAATTTTCCAATGACACTTCTTGAAATACATTAGGATTTACTACTTGTTCTTGAAGTGAGCATTTTTGAATGCATAATAGCCATTTCCTTGTGCATAGCGAAGAGAATCCTCAATATACTACATAGATTTCTCATACTCATTGATAAGCTTTTAAGCATCAGTGGGATCAATGGTTTTCTTCTTGATTCACTTTACTGACTTGATCATTTCATTATGGAGTTCAACCATCATCGTGACTAATATTTTATTTGGTACAGCTTTTTTATTGCTTCTTAAAGTTGTTTTAAAAAGCAGTAAAAAAGCCACCCTAAACCCACGTTTAAAATTGCACAATAAAGGCGCTTCTTGAGGCGCGCCTTACCGCAATGCGGTCCCTTTAAACCTCAAAGCCTACACAATAAGTTAAGGTTTTGAGGCTTACGTCTCAAGTTTAATGAGGCGCGCCATAAGGCGTGCCTCGCTTCACATTTTTGAGGCGACGCCTCTAATAAAAATAACCTAATTTTTTTTTTCAGTTCCGACCCGTAATTGCGCCTAGAGAGATGTCGACGTGGCATCAACATTTAAACCTTGGTAAAGGTCGAATGTCAGACACCGCGTTACGGTTTTCAAGTTCCAGCAAACGTTTCAACTTCCAAGCATTCACTCCGGAGCAATTCCAAGCATTCCCTCAGTTCCTTCTCAAATGTCGTCACCCACCAAGAAAAAGGTAAATTGCTGCCATGATTTCTGTTCAATTCTGTGTATTTTATGGTTATGCTATGCGTATGTGTTCAAGGTTTTAAAGTTTTTCATTTTTTTTCCTTATGCTATGCGTATGCGATGCTTCTCGAAACTTTTTAAATGTTTAATTGATACTTTGATTCCATCAGGTTTTCTCTGTATTTAGGGTTTATAATTTTATGTTGAAATTTAAAATATAAACCCTAACTAAATTTTAAGCATCAAGTACTCTCTGCGTATGCTGTGCGTACTATATGTGTACGTTGTGCGTACAAACTGCCTGCGTGCGTATTTTATGCGTGCGTATAATTTGCTGTCATATTTTCTGAAATGTGCGTTCTTGTGCGTAGGTTGTGAGTACTTTATGCGTATGTTGTGCGTGATCGTTGCTTGTGCTGTGCATATTTTATGCTTATGTGTGCATTTTTTGTGCGTATCTTATTTACTTATTCTATATGTTTTTATTTTTTAAAATTTTCAGATATATGTTCATCCAATTGCCTATCGATGCTATGTTTCTACTTTACGATTAATCTGTGATAAATTTGCTCAGCAAATTTCTCCTGAAGTCCTGGATACATTGAAACGATTGAAAATCATATAGTTTTTGCAATTTCCTGGATTTGAGCAAAATATCCCTTTTATTTATGAGCTGATATCATGATTTAACATTTCAAAGCAATGCTTTGTTCTAAAAGGTGACTCCATTCCTTTCACTGCTAATGAAGTGGCCATACTTACTGGTCTGCCAAATAAAGGAGAAGAAATATCCTGGCATTCCTTAGCACATACTTCAGTTACATCATTGGAAATTAAGGCAGACATGCTGGAGTTGAACAAGCAAACCCCCCCTCGAGACTTTGTTAAGAACGTTTATCATGTATTTATATTCAAATTTACTTTTTCAACTTAACAACTTCAAAACCCCTCGGTTGTTTCAAAGAATAGCAAATAATCCAAAAGATTTTTTGTCAATAAACTGGGCTAGTTCAATTAGGGAATTTTTAGTTGGAGAGTTTAATAAGGTCTCATTCAAGATTTCAAATAAGAAGCTAACAGGTTACATCAACACTTTTGTACCTATGCTAATTGTGAGTGCTAAGTGCTAACTATTAAATTCATTCAAAATTTTTTTGGCTCAATATGAGTGCTAATTTTTTTTTTCATCTTGTGCAGATTTGGTTCCTCGAGCATACTTCTTTTCATGCTCCTATATATACTGATAAAAGGTCCCGTTTTCTACGATAGGCCAATGATATTGTATATACTATAGAGGTGGTCACTAACTTATTTGTTAATATAAGGAAAAGTTAAATTTGTAATGTCCTCCAAGCAGTTTACCAGGTTGAAATGGATATGGTTAATATCAAGAAATATTCATCAGACAGCCCTCCATCCCCTGATTCCCCTCATGAAATATTCACCCATCAAAACAACCCCTCAATCTCCCTATCATACCCCACCTCCTCAACAAGACCCTCATCAATCTCCTCTGTAAGACCTTCACCAATCTCCTCAGCAACCACACTTAAGTTTTTCTGCTGAAGCATTTGAATCTCTGCAAGAAAGAATAATCAAATCCTACCAAGAAACATGCATAAAACTTTTTCTTGAATTTGAAGATAGGCTGAGCACAAAGCTTAAAGACCTAACTGATTTAATTAAAGTTATTAAGGTCAAACTCAATAATTACATTGATCAAAGCAAAATACTTTATCAGAAAAGATCTGTTAGCTACTCTTCATCTTTCAATAAGAGACATAAATCAGATATCCCTCCCCACAACCCCAATGAACCAATCCCTCAAAATGAGCCAATCACATCCAGAAATGAGCCAATCCCAGCAGAAATGCAACTTATTCCATATACAAATCCAAATGAACCAATACCAATAGATGACATTCATATAAATCTTATAACTCATGATTATGCAAATGAAATAAAAAATTATAAAGGTCTTATGAGTTTGAATTCTGAGAAGAGAAATTTTGAGCATGAAAGTTTGAAAAAGTTCAATCAAAGGTAAAAAAATTGCAAATTATTTTATGTTTGAATATTTGTATGCGTGAGTTATGCGTATGATATGTGTATTATATGCGTATGGTATGCTTATGATACGCGTATGTTATGCGTATTTTATACGTATTGTATTATATGCTTATAGTATGCTTATTATACGCGTATTACATGCGTATGATATGCTTATGTTATGCATATTATATGCGTATTACATGTGTATGGTTTGCTTATGATACGCGTATTGTATGCTTATGAAATGCGTATTTAATATTTTTTTTTGTAGGGACGATAATATCTTGTTTATTAGTAATATTCTTATTTCTAGAGCTGAAATTGACGAGTTATTAAGCGACAATTATGTAGGCAATGAACATGTAGATCTTTTTGCTCTTTTGTTAGATGAGAAATGTAACCTTATGCCTGACAAGTATCATAAATTTCTATACATCTCTCCAGTCTATTGGGTTAGTAACTTAGTATTCAATTAATCAGTTTAACTATTGAATTAGTAACTTAGTATCTATTTCTTAGTTCTTACATAGTTACATTTACTACTTGTACTTGCAGAATAACAAAGGAAGGGATAAATTGGCCAAATTGCAAATCGACCATATAACTGAACTTTCTGTTTCTTCAAACAACATTTTATTACAGCCAATCATTGAATCCTCGCACATTACCCTTCTGGTTGGTTTGCTGAAAGAACAAAAGTGAAAATTTTATGACTCGTTACCCCACAGTGTCAAAGAGCATAGGTTTGTTGTTCCAAAAATCGTAAGTGTTAGATGAACATGAACTCTTATATTTTTAAAAATTTTATAGAACTAATCCTTGCTCTACGTATTTTTCAGCTTAAAGCCCTATATTCTGACATGAAGGATATTTTAATAGTGATATTAGAAAATGGAAGCTTTCTACCATTAAAGGTGCACCAAAACAGGAGAATTATGTAGATTGCGGAATGTATGTCTGTAAATATATAGAAAGAATAAGTCTTGAAGGCAACACTAATTGGACTGATAGTACAAATTGGCAAGAAGACATGCCGAAGTATAGGGCAGAATTTGCATATGAAATATTTTGTAAAACGTTGGAAAAATAACAGTTTTTCATTGTATAAATATTTATCATTCTGTGTATAAATGTTTTTGTGTATAAATATTTTTGTGTATAAATGTTTAAACAGTTTCTGTATAAATGTTTATCATTCTGTGTATAACTATTTATTTTTGAAGAATATATTTTTCAATTCTATGTAGAAATGTTATTTACATTGATTTGATTAAAAAATAACTTATTAAATGATAATACGCATAAATTACGCATATCGTACGTATTGTGTAGGCATATTGTACGCATATAATACACATATCGTAAGCAGATAATAGGTATAGAATACGCATAATATGATGTTTGAAAGATTTTGTGATTGACATTTGGGTTTAAAGATTAGTGTTTGAATTTCTTATTTGTTTTAACGAAAAAAATAATTTTATAAATGGTTTTTAAACGTTTTTAAATAATACGCATAATGCATGTACAAAAGACATAGTACGCATCATACACGCACATGTTACGCAGTAAATTTTATTATCAAATTTTATTAAATATTTTTAAGAATACACATGACGCACGCACACAACACACATATCGTACGCAGTATACACACACATAGTACGCACAAAAGACGCACATAGTACGCATAATACACGCACACATTACGCAGAAAATTTTATTTATCAAATTTTATTAAATGTTTTAATTAATATCTATCTTTGTTTTTAAATTACTTACATTAAATTGATGAGTAATATGTTTAACACGTTGAACTTAAACTTGTTATTACAAATTAGACGCAATATGATTATTATGATTTCATTTTTTATTCTTGAATATGATATTTGAATAAGTACAAAGGATTTATGGCTCTTGGAGGATTGTATTTAAGAAAGAGAAATAAGGAATATGATGTTTGAAAGATTTTGTGTTTGACATTTACGTTTAAAGATTAGTGTTTAAATTTCTTATTTGTTTTAACGAAAAATATAATTTTATAAAGGTTTTTTAAACCTTTTTAAATAATACACATAACGAACGCACAAAAGACGCATAGAGTACGCAGAATACACGCACATATTACGCACATAAGATGCATAGTGTACGCATAATACACGCACACATTACGCAGTTAAATGTTTTACTTAATATCTATATTTATTTTTAGGTTACTTAACATTTTTTATGAACTGAGGGGCCGTGACATGAATAATAATTTTCATTAGTTGTGGACTGACGGGTGGCAGATATGATTGGGAGGATTGGTTGAATTTTTATGAGTCATTATTTACAATTTATTGCTTACTGTTGTTCAATATTAAAATTTCCACTATATAAATGCGGGAACGCTTAGCTTATGGTAACGCATGATTTTTAAACAGAAGTAATGCAGGCTTGACAGAAGGTTAGATTTTTTTACTTCAGAGCTTAGTCTAAGGTTGCTGTTAGTTTGTGATTCTTTTGAGGATGAGGATAAATAAAATATTTCAAAATTAGGTAATCCTTAGTCTCAAATGAATCACAATCTACTAACAGCTTTAAACTTCGCTCTTAATTCTTAAGTAAAAAATCTTATCTTCTGTTAAGCCTGCATTACTTCTGTTTGACAATCATGTTTAATATTTTTAATAGAATGTACATAGGTTCTATTGTAAAATTGTATTTGTTATAAATGTTCTTTTAATTTGTTATTGTATTTTTTATATTGTACATAGTCATTAAAATTGTATTTATCAAATTCTATTAAATGTTCTTTCAATTAATTTTTTTTCAAAATACGCAATGTTCACGTAGAGAGTACGCACATCACACGTATGGTGAACGCAATGTATACCCATATATTACGCACAGAGTACGCATAGATTACGCACAATATAATATTGAACACATCCAGTACTCATACTATAACAAGAAAATCATATATTTTATAAAATATTAATACAAAATCATACATTAAGTTACACCTGCTCAAACTGCTAATTTACAAATACTTTAGAAAAAGTTTTACAAAATACGCATGGAATACGCATATAATATGTCGTACATACGCAGTGTATACGCATAACATACGCAGAAAATACGCATAGATTACGCAGTGTTCTGCTTTATCAACAGCTCGACATTATATAATACCGAACACATCTAACACGCATATTAAACCCTAAACGAGAGTTGTTCTCTTCGCCTTTTGCTTGGAGGTTTCTTCTACTGCGAGACTGCGAGTTGGGCCGCTGTCTTCTCCGTCCGACCGGCGTACGCTTCTGTTCGAGGCTGCTGTCTCCTCCGACCTGCATCATGTCATAGAAATGATTAGTAAGAACTCGTTTACTTCCTATTTTTGCTCAATCAGGAGGGTCAGAAATAAGGATAAAGCTGTATCAGGTCATAGAAAAGATCCAGCATGGAAACATAGCACTCAGGTGGATGTAGGAGGTAGTGATAAAACATATGTCTATTTGAAATGCAATTACTGTGATAAAGTTGTGAAAGGTGATGTGACTAGGATGAAGGAACACCTTTCAGGTTCTCACAAGAATGTTGCTCCATGCTTCAAAGTTCTTGATACTATAAGGGATGAGATAAAGTCATACATGAATAAGTCTACCAAATCAAAACATTTTCCACAGAAGCAATTTGAGGACAGAGCTGATGTTGGATCTTACTACGGGAGTGAGGGCAGCGTTAGAGATTCCTCTTCTTCTATGAAGCCCATTTCATCTAGGGGTGCTAGAGGGCCTATGAATTATTATATGGTTGACACATCAGAGGATCGGCCTTCTGCTACACAGAAGATGGCCCTAGAAAATGCATGGGAGGCGCGGAGAAGAGTGTGTAAGGATATAGGCAGATTCTTCTACGAAAATGCAATTTCATTTAATGTTGCAACATCACCTGCTTATTACAACATGATTCATTCAGTTGGAGCATTTGGGAGAGGGTTCAAACCTCCAACCATGTATGATTTAAGAATATGGATTTTGAAGGAGTTGGAAAGTAATGATAAAAGCATCGAAGAAATTAAGAAAATTTGGGCTCAAACAGGAGTAACAATTATGTCAGATGGGTGGTCTGATATCAAACATAGAAGTCTGATCAACATTCTCATTAATAATCCTTATGGTACCGTGTTTTTAAGGTCAATTGAAGCATCTGACCAGGTCAAAGATCCTGAGTTCATATTTGAATTATTAGATAGCATTATTGATGAGGTTGGAGAACATTTGGTTGTACAAATTGTGACATATAATGCAAGTTCTTATAAGATTGCAGGTAATAAACTTATGGAGAAGTGAAAACATCTGTACTGAACTCCATGTGCTGCACATTGTATATATCTGATTCTTGAGAAGCTTGGGGAGCTACCTCAACATAAAAATGCACTCACTAAAGCCAAAAAATAACCAAGTTTATTTACAATCACTCTTGGGTTCTAGCTCTTATGAGAAAATTTTTGAAAAAAGAAAATCTAAGGCTAGCAGTAACAAGATTTGCCACCGCTTATTTGACCTCAGAGAGCATGCTGGATGCTAGGCAATCTTTAGAGGCTATGTGAACATCTACACAGTGGTTGAGTTGTACTTGAACGAAGAAGGCTGTGGGAAAAGAGATTAGAAAGATTGTTTTAAATGACAGATTTTGGCAAATTGTCTTATATGCCATTACAACCACTAGACCTTTAGTTCATGTTTTAAGGATGGTGGATGCTGAGAAGAAGCCTGCAATGGGTTTCATCTACAATTCCATGGATGAAGCCAAAGAGATGATTGCCTCCAACTTAGGAGGCAGTGATGGAAGCTTTAGGGAAATTTGGAATATTATTGATGATAGGTGGGAACTACAGCTTCACCGACGCCTGCATGCCGCTGGCTACTACCTAAACCCTCTATATCAATATGCAGAGAACAAGTCTACAAACCCTGAAATAAAGTTGGGATTGTATCATTGCATGGATCGTCTAATAAGTAATGCAACTGAAAGATTAAATGCTGACATGCAATTGGTACCTTTTAGAAACAAAGAAGGTTTTTTTGATTACAACAAGCAAAAGATACAATTGCCAAACAATCTCCAGTTAAGTGGTGGATTCAATTTGGTGATGGGACTCCAGAATTACAGCGTTTTGCTGTGAAAGTTTTGGGCTTGACATGCTCTTCATCTGGCTGTGAAAGAAATTGGAGTACATACAATCAAGTGCATACAAAAAGGAGAAATCGCTTGTCGACATTGAGGATGAACTCACTGGTGTACATTATGTACAATAGGAGACTTAGAGATAGAAATTTGAAGAAAAAATGATTAATGGATGATGAACTTTGCTTTGCGATGATGTGGTATCTGATGATGAGTGGTTTGTAGATGATGAAGTTAAAGTGATGCCGTCTGAATTACAAGATGAAGATTTAAATGTTGATTTGTGTGATGGTCTTAAAGCATCCACATCCACCACAACTCAGGAACAAATCAAAAAAGGTATATAAATAATATAGTTTATCTTTTTTTAAATTTTTATTAATGTATTACACTATTATTCATTATGATATTGTTCAAAAATATTTAGGGAAGAGGAAGATAATTGATAATGAGGAAGAAGAAGCTGATTGGGAGATATTGGACTCTATAGGAGAGGAGGAAGAGGAGAAAGCAGTTCATCATAAGGATGATTCAAATGAAGACCCCCTTAGTGATGACTGATGAGTGATGACAGTGCTGATGACTAGTGAGTTCTTATATGATATGTCTCTTTTATTTATCCTCAAAGATGTGGTAAGTAGCATTTTTATGTTTTATATATTATTTACTCATTATTATATATAAAATTTATCATTTTATGTTTACACAATTTTTTGATTTTGAGGCTTACGCCTCAAAACGTTTTAAGGCTTACGCCTCGCCTCATGAACGAAAAACGCCTACCCGAATACGCAATTTTAAACATTGCCCTAAACTAAGCCTAAGTAAGAATATCCCTTGTGAAGGGATAAAATTGTTTTTCTTGGTGGATTCAATTTTCTTCTCAGCTTCCTTCATAAAGAATTAATAATATTTCACTCTTTTGTTTTATTGATGTATATTGTCTTTATGTCTTTGTTCCTTATTTTGCAGGGACTAAGATTGGTTTTGGCTAACTTCTCTCACGGCTTTATTCATTGCATGCATATAAGCAAAACTTAAAGTATCGTTCTCCCCTATGGCCTTCAACCATTTCAATATGAGAGGATATTTTTCATTTGTTCTTTAGGGAAGCAGCTTTGCTATCAGCCTCTTCAATAACTTTATTCCTTTAAGCGGCTATTTGCTACACTTTTGCCTTTGCTATATCCCATTTGTCTTGCATCTTTTGTTGGCTATAGATAGCAATGACAAGTCGGCTAGAAATATATGGACCCGTGGTTGCTTCAAACAGTTTAGGTTCATGAATCTTTACTAGATCTTCAGTATAATATTTAGAAAATTTATTCCAATGTACTTTAGTATGAGTTAAGTCTACAAATTCAGACTAGAGCAGATCTTTATTGAAAATTTTGAAGGAAAGTTTATTTGAATTATGCACAATTGTGGAACACCCATCATCATTCCACTGCAAGATCTTCCCAGATTGTTGCGACTCCATAGAAACAAATAGAAGCACGACCAAAAGATATTCTCAGATATATCATGAAATTGAGAAGAAAGAGAACATATAGGCGAGTTATTTACTTTATTTATTGGCATAAATAGGATTCAGGTATATTGAGGAGGAAGAATTGATACATATGCTCTTGTCCAACAACAAGAGTATTGGGGTAATCATGTTCTTTATATCTCTTAGTCTCCTAATTCAAATAAATTTTTTCAGCTGGATTTTTTTTTCATCTTGTGAGATTTATTGATTTATGGATTATACAATACAATGTGTTTGGCTTAGGGAAGAATTAGAATCAAAAGTTTCATATACTTTCGTAAGATTTATAAGTTGCTTGAGAGAAGAACAATGAAGGGATAAATTTGATGTAGAGGTGGTTCGAGGTTGGAGTTTAAAAGAGGCTTATCAACTGGAGTCTTTCAACTCAAGCATCCCATCTCTTGCATAGCTTTGGTGACCAGATTTGAACCTTCGTCTCTTAGTAATTCTCTTTCCATCATGGTCATAGCCTTATGCTTTTCAAACAAACAATGATTTGCTTGGTGGAGATCTTGGTAGTTGACTTGTTCTCCTTAGAAAGCTCTCCTCAATATTTGTGGTCTCGTCCTTTGTCACTTCGAGGGCTGAAACATCATCCTCTTTATCCCCTTAGTGTTGAGCGGCTTATTAGAGAGTTGTACCTTATTGACTTTTCCTTTGTAGCTTGCACTGACAAGTCAAGTTCATACTTAGTGTCAGCCACAAGGTGAAATTTAGAGTTCCTTACATCATGTAGATTCTAAATTCCTATGACTCCTTCACCCTAATAGGCAAGTATGTTCTTCATCACTTCAGATTGATCCATCAGTTCAAAAGTTTCAAAATTAGGGGTAACAGAGAGTCTCTATCCTTTCTAATACTTAGCAAAGGAGTATGAGTTCCTATCCACAATACTCGAATAATTAAATGGTCTTGTGCAGAAATAGTTGGTGCCATGAAGACAACGTACCTTCATCAAGTATTAAAATTGTTATGCTGACCAATGGATGCCATGCTTCTTGAACAAACAACAAATGCCCCTTAGGAACGCTGAATGAGCATGTGCTAATTGGAAATTTATTAGGAGATCCATGTAATAATTGGAAATTTATTAGGAGATCCACTAGCTCACTAGTTAGAAGAAGTTTCAATCCCATCTCAAGGTAATGCTTAAACAAATAAACTTTGTTTTACTTGTAAATGTTATTTAGGGGTTGTTTGGTTGGAAGTAAAATGAATGTAAAGTAAGGTAAATGCAGAGTTTTGAGAAGTATGGTAGTTGGTTGGATGAAAATTAAATCCAAGGTAATGTAAAGTGAATGTGGTGTATTCCATTATAGTTTATTTTTGAGTTAAATCGTTCATTCCATTATAGTTTATTTTTGAGTTAAATCGTTCTCGCCTTGCTTTGAGCGAGAACCGTTTACACCGCTCTAAAGCTTGCTTGACTATCGCCGCACACCACGTTTCGCCCATCACTACCGCCATCGTTGGCCATCGCCACCGGCCGGCCGCCTACCGCCTACGCCACCAGACATCAGACGCCGCCACCACCACAACTGCTCTCCAATGCCAGTCGCTGGCTACTACCAACCACCTCAGCATAACTTTTTTACACTTTATATTGCATTTATTTTACTTCTTTTTACACTGCACTTCTTTTTCAGGCAAGCAAATGGCCTCTTAGTATTTTTAGAAGCCACAAAATAAACTCATTTTGAATAGTGAACTTCACTCATGTCCTCATTCTTTTTGAATCAAGAGAATTCGTGGGGATATGCAATCCATAGAAACTACTCTAAAGCTTGCCATTACTTTTTTAATGTGTCCTTCAACAACCACATTACCAATGATTCCCTATATTTGAGTGTTCTTAATCAACATTGTGGAAGAGAGCACAAAGAGGAAAGACAAGATAACAGTTGGATTCAAAGAATGCTAGAAAATCAAAAGCAAAGCAAAGAAGAAGAAACTGCTAATTTTAAGTCGCGGTATTTATCCTAAAACTCTATGATGGTTTTAGTATGAAAACTGAAGAGGCTTGTTTGGCATTTAATACATGCTAAATTTGATGATTGCCTAAAAAAAAAAAAAATTCATGATTGCCATCGAGATGATCATACGAGGAGATGAGAGTTCTTGATATGAGATAAATTCATTCATGAATTAATTTTTATTAATAGAGTAAAGCTTTTTGTGATCTTAGGAATTTGATAATACCTATAAGACAAACTAATTTGTAGAAAGAAATATGTTTTTCATTACTAAGAAGAGGATTTCATTAAAAAAAAGAAGAAGAAAAGGAATACATAATATCTCTTTTTTGATTTATTGGAGGCTGATTAAAGGGCGTTGTAAGCCCATAGTAGGATTATATGAGGTACGACAATCTCGGGAAGGTTGTAGTGAGATGAAGACTAACATTAAGAAAATGAAATGTTTGATTTTTTATTCCACCAGAATCTCCAATTTCATTAGGTGTTGACACCTCATTTCCTTCACTTGGGAATGTGGAAGGGTTGAATCTAGTGACTATCTTTTTTATTTATTCTATTCTATATTGAGAAAGGGCCTAAGAAAGTACAGTCAAGTAAGTCCTTAGCTGAGAGTCATCTATACCTTGCTACAAAAATCCATACCTTGCTACAAAAATCCCTTGCTACAAAAACCTTTGTCTCCATGCATTAAAAATTCAATTTATCCTTGAAATCAGCTTGATCAAGGTTGAAGGTCACAACATAATGATAATTTCTAGTTATTTGAAAGCCAAAAAAAGAACCAAATATACATTTAATATCAATAATGAAGTAATGTAATAATTTACTAAAAAAATATACTTGTGAGATTGAGTCACTAGCTAGACCTTGTCGAGCCAGAGACGTGAATTGAGAGAGGGAGAATTAAGATGATGCATTGAGAGCATTCTCGAGAAGAAGCATTTAAGCGAAAGCTACTAGCACCAATAGTGACTACTAAAAATGCATATGAGTTAGCCGAGGAGTGAGTGCGTGAAGAGAAGAACTACTAAGAAGAAACTAGTTCCAACGGGAGATAACAAAGAATCAATGAGAAAAGATTTGAATGACTACGAGAATTAATTAGGAAAAATAAAAAAAATGTGTCTATTTATTGGTAAATGTTGAACAAAACCATGAAATATGAACCTTTATTTTGCTTTGAGTAGGAGCCGAGGGCATAACACTACGAAGCGATGTTGTGAAGTGGCGCAAGACTTATGTTTTGCTGTGAGCTTGCACTGTACTCGAAAGCGATGCGCATGTCAGTGCATCATTTCGCTTCACTTATAAGTGTGCTTTTAACATGACTTTAGTTGACAATGTTATGAGTGTAGCAGCTGTCATGAATCAAAGTTCACGATCATATTAATGAAAATAATTTAGAGATTGTTCATCATGTTTTGAATGGAGTTGGTATAAATTTGTGGCAATGCTCTATCTTTTTATATGCATCAATTCCTCTCCTCAATAGGAGCATTCAAAATAAACAATTTATAAAATAGAGGAAGGCCAATGATGCTTTATCTTCAAGAAGTCCAATTTTCTCTAAATGGATTACACATGATCGAGTGCATGTCTATGCGATTAGAGGTGTTCGGCATGTTGTTTGTGCTGAAGCATTCTTGTGGAGTATAATAGAGAGGGACTGATTGGGTCAGCTTGTTTGGCTCGCCCATGAATTGATCAATTTGAAGTCATTTAAGTAATCCTATTGTTCACAAACTTGATATGATTCGTTAAATCTTATATAGAAAATTTAGTGTTGTTCAGAGCTTGCTTGGTTGTTAATTTAACCAATTTGAGTATAATTGAGTTTTCATTCATCTTTTTTAATTGCTTTAAGATGTGTTCATCAGTTAGTTATTATTCCAATCCTAATGATTGCCTTTTTTATTTGGATGTCTCAAGTTACAAGTACAAAAATATCTTTTGCTTTGCTTGTTTTTGTTTTGGAGAAATAATTGCAACCTCCGAAAAACTTCAATGCTGCGATCACTCTCCTTAAATCAACATGAATATTTTTTGAGGCCTACAAACCAAGCTATTTCCTCTTTAGATTATAAGTGCCAAAATTTGTAGTTTAGTTTCAACAATTTTGCATAACATTTTATAGAGCTTTGTAATATGTTACAAAAAAATCATTGAGACTTGAAACTGTCAAAAATAAATTCAAAATACTTGAAAATTGATTTGGGATTTTTGGAAACCTCTAAAACTGTTGAAAGTGATTTGCGTCCAAGAATTAGGTCCTAGTGCAATTTTTTGTTGGCTTGGGCACAACCCATGAACGGCTTTTATCCATAATGACCTAATGAAATTTTTTCTAGGACAATGAAAAACTTATTTTTGTATTTAATCTTTCATGTTTTTCTTTGTTTTATTAATCTTTTTTTTGTTATAATAACTCACCACACAAAAAAAGGACAGTTTTAGAGAAAAATACAACTGGCCTCTCAATGAAGAGGCCATCATTTACTTTCTATCCTATCTCACCTCTCAATTGACCCATCTAAATTGACCCAATTAAAATTGAGCAACCATCATCCCAAAACACAAAATTGTGGCCAGCCCCTCCCAAACCTCCAAAATTTGACCTCCTTGAATCACTACTTATATTAGGAAGGTTTCATTTCATCATTTATTTTCAAGCAAAAGTCATATTATTTTCTTAATTCACCAAAATCCACATGAAATCTCTTAATATCACCCTCAAACCCCCATCTAAATTTACTCACCAAACCTACTATAAAATATCTTCCCTTAAAACTTTCATATTTGCTTGCCTTATTTGATTTGATACCCTTAATTTTCTTCTATTTTGATTTTTATGCTAAAAAAATCAAAGAGATTTATTGCCACAAGAGAGCTAACAAGAAAGGAATCCGTCGTTGCTTCTAGAGGTTGTCTTCTTTAAAGAGGAATTAAGGACACTTGCTTGTATTGATGCTTCCCATTATTTAGCTTATAATTTTGTGTTAACACTTCACTTATGGCTTCTAGTTATTATTATGATTGGGATGATGATTTCTTAAGTTCCTATTGCCTACCTCCATATTATAGTTGCTGCTCTTCCTGCCTCATTATGCATCATACAGTTCTCAATGATCTTGATGATGAAATGTATTCCCAAAAGAGGTCTTTTTTGCCACATTCTTATTTTCACTTTCATGTAGCATATTATCATCACTCACCACATACTTCTCACAAAACACATTGTTCTAATACTTGTGATTAGACGCACCCTTTTAATTCTAATGTTATGCTTCTCATGAATCACATTCTTATACTACCCCAAGTCATCTCGATCGCTCTCCTCATAGATCTCAAGTTATATATTTTGGCATAAATTCCACTCAATCTAGGTTTTTTATGAAAAATACAATGTAATGATGAAAAAATTAGCAGGCCTCAAAAGATTCAGTCCTCCTTCCGACCACTCGTCTCAATGTTACACCAACATCATGAACTCCACTAGTGTGATTATGTCCACTTCCTTGTGTGCTTGAGCTTGATTGTGGTGATGTGGTTGAACTTAAGCCTTAGTATGAATATGATGATGTGGTACTTGAGCTTGAGTGTGATGATGCGATTGAGCTTGAGCCAAAACTTGAATATGAGTTCTTACCATGGTCCTATAAAAAGCTTGTGTCTGAAGACCCTTCAGTTATTATTGTTGTTCCCTAGCCTCTACAATGGGAATTTTTATTGCGTCCTCCCACTTGACGTAGAGATACGTCCTCCCACCACAAAAAAACTCGGTTTTTGCTCGGTATTGCTAGGTATTATTTGATAATAACGAGGAATATCATCATGTGAAAACCAATACCGAGTTATACCGAGCTATACCGAGCAATACCGAGCAATACAAAAAAATACCGAGCTTTTTTCTATAAAAAACTATGTATTTTTTTGTATTGCTCGGTATAACTCGGTATTGGTCTTCACATGATGATATTCCTCGTTATTGTTTGGTATTGCTCGGTATTTGCTCTGTATTTCTCGTTTTTAGCGCGATTTTAGCTCTGGGAGGACGTATCTCTACGTCAGGTGGGAGGACGCAATAAAAATTCCTACAATGGAGATACAAGTTATTATTTAGTTTCTTGTATTGATATTCGCTCCATAGGTTGACTTTTTCCCATTGTTGTTGTGGGCTCTGAAAATTCGGCGCTTCCCCGGCCTCTTTGCACTAGCCTCTTTTTTTGTTTGTGACTGCGGAGAGTTCTAATGAGCTTAGGTTCCAAGTGAATTTTCAGAAAGTAGATTGAGTTTTAGATAAGATACTACCCAGAAATTTCGCCCTCATTTTGCGGCAAATCCATCCGATCAGAGGGCACGTGCCACGTCCCTGCTGGCAAGAGATTATTTGAGGATGAATCTTACTGAGACACCGGACACGACGTTCGCTCTTTGTGAGCTTATGTTAATTTTAAATTTATCTCCACCGACAAATGGTTGCGGCAGGTAGATAAGTTTTAATTTTAAGTTTTTAAGTGAGATTTCATTTCAGGGATTTAGACTTTTGTTGGATTTGAGATTTGACCTCCCTCTAGTTGGGATTTTGAGTCAACACAACCATCATCGGGTTGCATTAAGTCACTTGCATTTTCATAGGAATTTGGCAGACATTTTATGACTCAAGTCATATCGACTCCAGTCTTTTCTTGGAGGATGAGATTTGAATATTTGACTCGCACAACATTCTCAGACCGTTGGATTTAGGAATAATATGTGACGATAGGAGCACATGCGGGTTATGTTTAGTTTAAAAATAGATGTTATATTAAGAGCATTTAACCCTGCGCAGCATTCTTAGACATTTGTGTTTGTAACTTTAACATGTTTGTCGGAGCACATGGAAGATGTTTTTATTGTTACATTCTTCCTTGTCATCATTTATGTGGCCTTCTTAATGTCTATTATGTGTTGCATTTTATGTAGTTCCAAGTGGTGTATCCACAAGACCTAGACTAGTTGCAATAAATCAAGTCACTAAGTAATATGATCAGCTCAATTCACTATTTCATTTGCCTCATATGCTGGCACAATCCCTTCTATTATTCCAAAGCAAGTATAATTAATCATCTAAGATCAACAAATTGTCATTCCCTTTTAGTTGACCCATTATTTCCATAGTTTAGAGTCCTCTTTCAGTAGAGTTACCATTCTCTAGGAATTTTTCAATAACATTGGGAACAAATTTATGCTAGCTCATTTGTATAACTTGATCGGAAAGTTTATTAATGATTTTTCTCTTCTCTAATTGTTAACCTCTGTATAAAGAACAAAAAAAAAAGAAGAGGAAGAAATCTAGCGTACAAACCTTACATCCACTGAATCCACTAAATCCTCCATAATCCCTCCCAAAATCCAGCAAGGAATCCCGCTGAAATCCTATAGCTCGGCGCCGTTTCGTTGCTTCTCCACGAGTTTCGCTCAAACCCCGCTCGAGGTCGCTCTGTTCGCATTCATGCCTACCTGTAGCCGCCCGATCGCATTCGAACGAGCTCCCCCGTTCGGTTTTCTATCCTAAACCCGAAGCCTCCACTGCCTTCTTCCTGCATCTAGCCGAAACCTTGATCTCCAAGCGGGATCTGCAGACGAAGACCTCACTTGACCCTTACATATAGTCGACTCCTGCCCATTCTTTCTTGTCCGATTTCCTTAGGTTATTAGGTATAAATGTAATTAATTATGTTTTATTATTAATTACTACTGTATTATTGTTATTATAATTGATACTTAAGTTTATTATTAAGTATAACTACAATAATAACAGTTACTTATGTTATTATTGTTATTTATAATAATAATAAGTTATATTATCAATTATAATAATAATAAGTTATTATTTTACTTATAATTAATCTAAAAAAAAAAGTGATTCTTTTCTCGTGGCTTGCAACGGGCTGGCAAACCCCCTACGTGCCCATGTAGCATTGTAGGGAGGGAAACCGGCGCGGCGCTTGCGGCGATTTAAGAGTCCCTTTTCAATGCTAGCAACGAGCCGGCAAACCCGCTATGCGCTCAAGTAGCGTTGTAAGGAAGGAAACCGGTGCGACGCGGCGAAAGGGATAAAAATAAAATATTTTCTTTATTTTTATATAAGTACCCCCGAACGCCCACGTGGTGAAGAGGGGGAAAATCTGTGCTTATTTCTAATGTGTGTTTTCTCTTTTTTTAATAATAATAAAAAAAACTTAAACGCTCACATAGCGGGCGGGGATAAAAAAAATTTTTTTCGCAACCGCGGTGTCATTTTTGACAACTACTTGAAGCGCTCACGTAGCGTCGAGGGGAAAGGTTGCCTCTTGGTTTTCCCCTAAATGGGGGAGATATCGGGAGGCTGCCGAAATTTGGATCGAAAATCCAAGGACAAAATATTGAATCTTATTTGGACACTCATTCGGACATCATTTGAACTAAATTCAAACTTGAATAAGCAAATGGCTTAAGTAAAACTCAAACAAGAATTTGTTCAAGACTTGAGTTGGACTCAAGTTGACCTAGACTTGGACTCTCTTTCGAACTCAACAAGACTAGAAGGACTTGAATCTGTTTTTGGATATCATTAGACATATTTTGAACTCAAGTCTAATAAAAAAATATATGAGCTTGGATATCAAACTCAAAACAAACTCAAAAAAACAAGAGGTGGACCACTTGAACTCTGAAGAGCTTGGTGCAATGAATTTTGACTTGAACTTGAACATGCAAAATTGACTACAAAGGACATGAATTAGAACTTGATTTGAACAATCATTCAATACTTGAGCTCAATTTGGATACAAAGACAACATGACATGAACTCAATTTGAACTTGGTCTTGAACCTTACAAAATCACATGTAACTTATTACACATAAAGGATAATAAATTGAAGAAGATAACTTGAGCATTGAATGAGCAACAACAATCCGAATGCAATCATTGGTTGATAAGGAAGTGTAATCTAAATCACAAATAGATACACAAGAATACTTCGATGAATATTGTGACTCATATGTGAAATATTTCACTAACAAGTGATAATGATGGATAACATGAATTTGCCCATAAGTAATGAAAGATTTAATGATTCTTAGAATATGATAGCAGTTCAATATACAAGATCAACACAAGTTGTGTAGAAGCACCTTTGACCGACATCCATTGTCTTGCAAACATGTGGAGTAGTCCCTACAAGTACTTAAGGAGATGCAAGGAGATGTAGTCAACATTGCGATGTCCCTACGATTAATGTTAACTAACTAGTAAAGGAAAATGACATTCCCTTACAAACAACTATGGGGTATATGTAAGCATGCATAAGCGATAGTGATATACATCCAAATGAATTTCATAGTCCATATAAGGACGAGGATGATTGATGCATATGCTAATCATACATGCAAAGGTGTTACCACCTTATTGCTTTCAAAGGAAACGGAGAACTTGCCTTCAAATATAAATTTGTAAGATAATATGTCAAATTCTTCCAAGCAACGACATATATTAACAAATAGCGAAATAACCTATGAAGCTGTGAATGGTAAATGCTATGTCAATATTTAAGTAATGATAGTAGGGAGGTCACAAATGAATAATACAGTTACTTATGTATGTTGAAAGTCAACATACAATGAGCAGTATGCAGTGAATGTCGGATTCTCCCTACGACCAACTATATGCATACATACAACTGAATACACCGGTCTTCTGCAAGCAAAGGCGAATAATACAAAATAAATGTAAGTGTTTTTCGAGCAGCGGAAGAAGTTCTACCATACACATAACATGTTATCTACAAGAAGGGTATAAGGAGCCTACGACAAGCACTTATATATTTATGCAAGCTTTTAATAAGGCAACAACAAATACATTGATCCTCTACCAACAAGAGCAAAGGATGCATAACAAATACAAGTGACTACAACTCTCTACAAGCTGTCATAGAAGATTCGTTAAGTGTCCAAAATACCCTCGCACAAGTACACCGTAGTTTGTATACACATAGGTACACTAAAAGGGGTAAATGTAACCAAACACCCGCATGAGCCTCGGCGAGCGTGTTATTGGTACACACGTGACGTTCAGGGATGCTGCGCGGGTTATTAAATTTGAACTCGATCCTCCTAAGCAGATAAAAAGGAGTAGACAGGGTATAATTATAAAATGCCCCCCAAACACCCGCATGGGCCCCGACTAACGTGTTATTGGTATACACGTGACATCCAGGGATGCTGCGCGGGTTATTAAATTTGAACCCGATCCTCCTAAGCAAATAAAAAGGAGTAGACAGGGTATAATTATAAAATGCCCCCAAACATCTGCATGGGCCCCGACTCACGTGTTATTGATACACACGTGATGTCTAGGGATGCTACACAGGTTGACAAGTGAATTCAAGTTCGAAACCGATCCTTCTATACGGGTTAATAGAAGTCGACAGGGTTCGAACCAACAAACAAATATATGGTTGTGGCGACCGTTATATTGTCTTAATACATTCATATTAAGCCTTCAAGGCCTATGACAATGAGAATTCACTATTATGGGCTTAATGACTACGAAACCTGATCCATGATAGGGTTGACAGGGTTCAATCAACAAATAAAAATGATCCCAAACACCCCGATGATGGCCGTGTTGATTGCTTATCTCAACCGGATGGGTTCACAAACATTTTCAAATGACTCCCAAATATCCAAATGTCTTCCAAACTCCACCCACAATGCCAAAATCCAACAAATCCTAAAATCCAGATATTTAAAATTGAAATTCAATGCTATCAATCACTTAAAGCAAAATCTATCCACTCTTCGCAACATTCTGCCGGGGTGGACAAATCAAAATCTACTTCAGCTCACAAAGAGCCAAATGTCTAGTCAAAAATATCAGTAGGATCCATTCTCAAATAAATCTCCTGCTAGTAAGGACGTGGTACGTGTCCTCTAAACGGCAGTTTTGCTGCCAAATGGCATTGCAGGTAAACGGTTATGACCCGGGGGCCTCTGAACCGAGTGGTTTTGCCGCTAAATGGCACCACAAATTACCGGTTATGGCCAGCGCCGTTACGTTCACAACATGGCAAAACAATTATTTGAGATGGCATCACTTGCTTTACTCGGGTCCATCTTATTTGGCATGTCATCATGTAATGTATTATGATAAATTATGTGATAAATATATAATAAATTATTTCTTTTTTTAGAGGAATCATTCATAAAATATTTGGAGAATTGTTTTGATTGAATTTAGAGTACTTTATTTTTTTTTATTTTCCTACACGTGAGATCCTCTTTACAAGTAAATGATACTTGTAAAAGAATTACAATGATGAGATAAGTGCAAAATTTACAATTAAGTCTGCGCTCGTCTCCCTTAAGGTTGGCTGACCTCCCTTTCCTCCTCTCTCTTCCCTTTTCTTCTCTTTTTCTTTCCCTCTCGACCCCTCTTATTCATGGATGATATCATTTTGTCCTTGCTGGTTTTGGATGAATTCTAGTACAAGCCTTTCCCTCCCGTATCAATCTACAACAAAGGTGCAAATTGATATCAAGTTTATCAAGCCATCATAATCTGTGGCTTCAATTAGGCTATTTACACTTTTGTGTCCACATCACTTAGGCCTCTTAAATTATCTATTGTTAGGGATCTTTTTTGTATCAACTGTCCTAGGAAATGGTAGACGTTGAAGAGAAATTTTTTGAATAAATCTTGATATCCTTTGTTTCGATTGCATCTACACACATTTAGTGATTCTGAACCTTGAAGGCTGATCATGTTGAGCAAAGTTTTCATGGCTGTAGAGAGAAAATCAACCACGGCTCCCTCTCGTTTTGCCCGCTCTGCTAGGCCTTTGTCCTAGCTCTCTCCGGCGTGGTTTCTGCTTGGTTGGGGCTACTCGCTTCAGTGGCGCCGGCATTTTTAATATCTTACAAGGAAGTTCTCCTTCCTTTCTGGTTTTGTTTTTGGCTTTTCGTTTGTTGGATCATTTTTCCTTTCCGCCACGTGCCGGAATGGCATTGAAGCTCTGCGACCCTAATTTTTTAGGGGTTTCATCTTATTCGCGTTCTTTTTTAGATGTTCTTGCGGGCTCTTCTTTTGTCACTGCATTTCTGGAACTTAGGGTTTCCTCATTTCGTGGCTTACCTTTCCTGTGGATCTCGGAACAGGAGATCAATGCTTTGGCTATCCCTTTTCAGTTTTCTTTAGTTGATTTTTTTCCCTCCAAATGGCCATCTGTTGACTCCATTCATAGATTTTTCTTTAATATCAAGCTGAATGGGGAGTTTTCGGTCACCTTGCTGGACCCGTCGCATATCCTTGATATTGGTGTTTAGTCGTCAGTCATCCCGATTTGGGTATTCTTTCCTCAATTGCGTCCTCGCCTCTTTTCTCCCCGCATTCTTTACGGTTTGGGCTCACTCTTTGGCAAATCTATGAAAATTGATTTTGCTACCTCTATCGGTTCCAGGCCGTCCTTAGCTCATGTTTTAGTAGAGCTGGATATTACTAAATCCTACCCTGATAAGGTCTGGTTAGGTCCTCAGAAGTCTAGCTATGTTCAACAAGCGGTTATGGAGGATTTCCCTCCTTTTTGTGCTTCGTGTAAGAGTATAGGTCATGTTGTTGGCAATTGTCATCCTATGGCCGACCTATCTATTCCTAACAAGGTTTCAGTCACTCCTGAGTTGATTATTTCTTCTCCCCCTATTCAGTCGTTGCTTACTGTGGAGAATTTTTCGAATGATGTGGTTGTTGTAGATTTAGACCCTGCAGATAGTTTGGCTAGGAATGAGGATGTTCTTGAGGGGGTTCCACCTGCTATTTCTAATCCTTATTTAGCCCAGGTGGACTTTGTGGTGGTTGGGGTTGTACCTGTTACCCAAGTCCCTAGGTTATGTGTTAGTGATGCTGTTGAATTAAATTGTGGTGTTAATTCTAAACCTACTTTGTCTTGTGTGTTTTCTGTGCCTGCCCCGTGCGGTTTGGCTATGGTTGATGTACTGTGTGTGGTTGTTGGTCAGTCTAGTTCTTCTGTTTCTCCTTTGCGGGATTTGTTTGGTTGTGGTGATCCTTCCCTAATGGTTCTCGTGAATCGGGACGATGCCTCCTCTTCTGTTAATTTGGTGTTGGATAAGAAGGTTCATGCTCAATCAGATTTAGTTTCTAATGACATTTTTGAGAGCAATATTAATTTTGTTTATATCCCTATTTCGGTTATGTCTAATGTTGAAATGAAAGATTATGTGGCTAAGTTTGTGAAAAACTCTGTTTTGGTTCAAACTGACTGGTTGATTTTAGAGGATTCCATTTCTTAACTTCTAGTGGGGAAGAATCTGATTATCATGAATTCGAGAAGGACCGCTTTGCTGTTCGTGGTGTTCTTAATGTGAGTGGCATAAGCAAAAAAAGGAAAGGTAAGAAGAAATAGAGTTTGTGATTTGGCTTATGTGGTTCTGTCAGTGGTTTTTGGTGTATTTGTGGACGATGATAAGGCCCCTGCTTTCCCTTGTTGGCTGAGCTGGCTAGCAACCTGGGTGCCTCGGCTTTGGATTATGGATTGCTGTATACTGTCACCTACGGATGGTCCGTGCTTGCTGCTAGGCTGGTGCTGGGAGCCTCTATTCCTGAGTCCCTCCCATTGCTTTATTTTGATATGTTTGGCTTTTTTGGGATTGTATTGTTTTGTATCACAGGCTGTTGACCTTTAGTTGTTGTACCCTCTCTTTTTTATTCAATAAATATTTTTCTGTTTAAAAAAAATGTTGAGCAAAGATGCAATCAAAATGCACCAAATTTGATGTTGTAAATTCTAATGAATGGAACAATTGTGATATAGCCAGACTAAATACTTCATAGCATTTGAAGGTTTAAAGAGGTCTGCATGCTAGTTTGTTTTGTTGGTAAAGATTTTGAAAATTGTTGCCAATGTCTTCAGCTAGGATCCCACCTACATCAAATTTATGTTTCAACACTCAAACCTTCCTAAAAAAAGTTTGAACATTTCCAATTTTGTTAATTTCTATTTGAAAATGTTGGGATGAAAGTTTAGTTGGATCTCCTGAATACATCTTTAGAATGGCATCATAGATCTTTATTTCTCCATAGTACTAAGTTGCATATTCCCACAACTAAGTTTTTTATTTTATTGATGACATCGCTATTTGGCACCTTCAGTGGTATTAAATATTATTTGGATTAGGTTATTCTTTCTAAATGGATTGCAAAATGTTGACCATTAAGCAGCATTTGATAGTTTGATATATTTGTATGTATTAACCTTCATTCCATCCTATGTTTACTGTATAAGATTCCTCATATATTCCTTTGGTTGTTTTGAATTTACATCTACTGCAAAATTCTGTTGATTGCGACGCTGTCTAATTTTCTATTATATTTATAGGGTGGTTATATGCTTTATCGTTTATTCAAGAAACAAGAAGGGAAAGGCTTAAAATGTAATGACGATGACATGGTGAATCGAGGTTATTCTCAGACCAACTCAAAGTCTTCCCCAGCTGATATAGAGGATTGCTCAGCAACCGTTGAACAGTCCTCCACTGACCTTGATTCCTGTGGTGAACAATCTTTGAACCAAATCATTAAGGAGCAACCAGCAGCGAAGTTGAGGCGGCTTGCTGAGAAAGTTGATTGCTCGAGGGATTCAACTTGGGAACCAAAAGATGGTCATTGCAATGCTTTTGCAAATGTTGGTGTTGCTAACAATAACGCTGATGTCATAGGACCAACAGTGAGAGAAATTTATGCTTTTCCCTTCAGATTTGTGGATTGAAATTCACATCATTTAGGTTTCGTTTGGGACGGCTTTTTTGCTGCTTCTTAAAGCAGCTTTCAAGTACAAAAATTTCAACTTTTGTACTAAAAAGCTGTTTTAGTAAGCAGTAAAAAAACAGTCCCAAACGAAGCCTGATCAGTATTGTAGAACAGTTCTGCCTAAACGTTCTTGTGTGTTGATTTACTCTCATGTTTCTAACTTACCTTTAAATCTTGTGAAACTTCAGGTTGATCCCTTGATCAGTATTGTAGAACAGTTCGGTGAACCCTACAACGAGCAAACAATAGAGCAAAGTTTCCCCAATGTGGATTCTCCAATCCCGTACTCGGACTGGTCAATGTACAACATGAGCTATGAACCAGACCCTATTGATGAGGTGTTGAAAGCGATGCTTGTCCGCCAGGACAAAGATGGTGAAGATGATGCTCAACTTATCCTTGCAGATGAGTTACTAGCGAGGCCCATTATAGGAAATTCTCAAGGTTTTGCAAGGGAGTCTGTGTCAAGCAGCGAGTTGGAATCACAGAAGGTAGTTAGTATGACCTTTGAAATAAATTTTTTTGTATGCCAAGGATCTGTAACAAACATTTATTTGATTCACAGGGAGGTGCCTACACCGAGCTTAAGAACTTACAGGCTTCTATTCCACATATTAACAGTTCTCATGAAACTTCAGCAGCAGGACTGCGGTATGCAGTGCTCTGTGATCAAACTATGTTTCCGCAATATGACTCAGTTGGCTATGATATTTTCTCGACGAACTCCAATGCAATGTCACTTCAGGGTGATTTTATCGTGTCTAGTGACAGAATCATACAGGAGACAGTTACTGGCAATTTTGATGGCCCTAATCTTACTGTAAACAGTATTAGAAGTGAATCGGCCAAGCAATTGCAGTCCAATAGCATGGCAACAAAGCAGGGCCAGGCAAAGAGAAGGCTAAGATTGCAGAAAAAAATGTCTGTTGGAGTGCCACAATCCCGTGAAGCAGAATTATCTAATGGTAATGGTGATCACAGAATGAAGAAGGAAATTACAGAGGTAAGAGTTGCACATGTTTTAAAGAAAAAGATAGTTAATGCTGGATTTATTTGTATTAAAAGTCTTGATTTTGGTGTGCAGATGATGGAGGAATCACAATTGGCTATTGGTGAAGAAAATGTTGAGAAGTTCAAGGATATATCGATTCATGGTAATTGTCATAAAGCATCGAAATTAGAATCATTCTTTTGCTTGCTTCTCTTCTGATTTTCTGTCTTTTATTTTTTTTTCTTTGCAGGTAAGGCTAAGCTGAGATTGACTCCAAAATTGAGTTATGGATCTTCTGGAACATTAAAGAGCACTTCTTTCTCGCCATCAAATGTTTGGAAGGCTGGTTCTATGATTGCTTATATGAGGAGATTGGCTTTGCTGGTCGTTCTTGCTTTACTATTCGTTTTTTTATGGAGATCTGTTGCTGTTCATGTTATATAGATATGCCTAATATTTTCGTGTAGTATTTGTTGTGTTTATGTGAATATTAGTAGCATAGTCTCGTAATGGAAAATTTTTCTTCCATTCATTTGGCTATTACCTGTTTTCAAGTTCCATAATTATTGTGTAGAGTTCAGCCTGTATCAAATACAAAATGAATGGTTTGCAACCTGTTAATGATTTGTGTTCCTGTTGATATGCTTTTCTTCTTAAGAGCGGCTTAAATATCGTTTTGAGGAAAGACTAACTTAAGTTGGCTTGATTCTATATCAAATCAGGCTAAATTCTTCTGCTTGACTTGATTTGAAAATTCATTTTTTGATCAATGGAGTTATCTTTTGCTGGCTATTTAATTTAGCTTATCTGTTAGTTTTAAAACGGCGGCCATTTGATGACCCATTTAGAAGAATAGATGTATTAAATTTGATTTTTATTATTAATGATAGAGGTAGACCTAAAAAAATTTGGTCAGAGAATATTAGAAATGACATTTCTTTATTAGTTTTAAATGAGATTCAACTCTTAATAGAAAGTTATAGAGAAAAATTATTTACGTAGCCGATTACACGTAGTGGGATAGAAGCTTGATGTTGTTGCTGTTGCTAGATGTTGTTGTTATTGCTATCTATTAGTTTAAGGATTTGTTTGGAATAGTTGTAATTATTTATAAAATTCATTGTAAAGTTGTTTGGGATAATAATTTAGGTATTTTGCTTGTCAAAAGTATTTTTTGCAGTGAGAATATATTAAAAAAAGGGTAATCAAATAAAATTGTTACTGTTGTTTGTCAAACAGAGAAAATTGTCCCAAATAGACTTTAAGGTGGTTTAAGCCGATTATTTCTTCTGAATGCTATTTTCAGGCATTTGCTAAGGCGGTTAAGGCCTTAACTTGGTTGAGGATGAAAGGAAAATATGAAATTTTGTTGAAATGTAGAATTTATGGATTTGTAAAGGTCATCAGTACTTGTTTGCATTTTTACCTTGTGTTTGGATGTTAATTTGTTATTTTTATTTTTTGAAGAGGAATTAATTTTAGCTTTCATTTCTCAAGGTTAATGTAGAGTAGTCCTTATCATTCGGTAATCTTTACTTGTGAATTATAAGCCTCACATATTCATATAAGTTAATGATGTCATTCAAGTATTTTTGTTGACCTCTATAGGTATTAAAAAAAGAGAAGAGCAAATTAAAAAAAAAAAATACAAAATACCTGTGCTGAAATCCTACCAAGGCCCTCTGGAAATTCTGCATAAATCCTATAGTAGTATGCAAATAGCGTCGTTGGCATCATCTCTCGGGATTCGCTTGTTCCTTAGGAGCTCCCGCCCATTTGTGTCGTTAAAATGAGAGCGAGTCTCACTTGTTCGCCTCCTCTCCACAGGCGACCAAACTTTCGTCGTTGCTCCTGATTCTTCCCGTAGCCCTAGCCGACATGGACGAACCTCTGCTCTAGCCGGACTCACCCGTCGAGCCTTTACTTGTGATGGCTTCTCACCCAAGCCGAGAGAGAGAGAGAGAGAGAGAGAGTCCAACCTTGCCAAACCGACGCCTCTCATAGATAAAGCCGCCTGATCTCCTTGCTCCACGCCTCTTGTTCTGGATATATTATTAGGTGCGGAGTGCAGACGGGGAGAACTGTCTGCACACTAGTATAAAATCCAGCTAGGTACCGTTCGGTACCGCTGGGTACCACTAGGTACCGCTTGGTACTCTGTGTCTGTGCAGACGGTGCTCTCCCCATCTGCACTCCACACCTAATAATTATTCCTTGTTCTGTCACAGGTCTTGAACTAGGCCCGTACTCTCTATCTACAGCTCTCCTCTCTGTCGCAAGTCAAATCGAGCCTTACTCATAGTCAATTGACATATTTAGGTAATTAGGTGTATATGTTTTATCTTATTAGTTGTAATTATTAATTGCTATTACTATTACAATTATGGTTATTATTATTATAATTATGGTTATTATTATTATGTTGTTTGTGTGTGTTGGGAAAAAAAAAAAAGGAAGAGACTGCAAAAAAAAACCATTAAAAAAAGAAAGAAAAGGAAAAAGAAGAGAAAAAAAAAAAGAAAAAAATTTGTATGCATTTTTTTCATCGTCATCACCAATCATCGCGAAGGTATAATGCTCTCAAAACTTGTGAAAACCTATTTCAGCGCTTGCAATGCGACGAACAATCACCTATGCATGCTTTTCTCTAGTGTGATAGGAGGGAATTCGTTTTGATGCTCGTGACGAGGCAGACAATCTCTTAAAACTCCATTTTTGGTGTTAGCAGCGCACCAGAAAATCAACTCATGTATGCTTTTCTCTAGCGTGGTGGGAAGGGAACCCGATGCGATGCCTACGACAAGACGGGGACAAATATAATAATACTTTTTTCAAACAGGTGCCCGAAGACCCATGTACGCCTTTCTCTAGCGTGGTGGGGGTTGAAGACTTTTGGCCGCAGTGTCCCATGACACCAACCGTTCACGCTTTTCTCGGCAGGAGGACCAATTTTATGAAATTTTCTCCAAACATAGGAGACATCGGGAGATTGTCGAAATTTTGTCTGAAAAATACAAGGACAAGGACTTGAACTCTAAAGGATGACAGAGGACTTGAACAAATGAAAGGAACTCTAATTCGATTTGAACATTAATTGAACTTTTAAACATTAAATTCAAATTTGAATGAACATGAACTAGTGGACTTAAACATGAACTGGACAGATATTTGGACACAGAGCAAATGATTAACAAAATATACTTAATCTAATGAGTTCAAAGAATAGTGTTAGAGAGAGAAGTTCCCGAAAAGTTAGAGAGAGAAACTTCCTTTTTTCAAGTTTGATTCCTTCCGCTATTTTGGTAATTTTTTCGTAGATGGCGGGTGAGGTGGGGGCAACCACCACTAATCGCTGGAATCTTTATGTAAGCCCATCTTCCTTATCCAGTTCTCTTAGTTATCTCTATGGTCCTAGTAGATCTCTCAAGGATGGGTCTTTGAAGATAAAAGAACCTTCGTCCGTCTTAATTAAGAAGTCGCCCCTTGTTCCTGGAAAAGGCAAAGGAATAGTTAATGGAGTGACGATCAAGGCTACTCGATCTATTGGATGCATTACTCCTCCTAAAAGTTCGAATGATTTCGAGGCATCTTTGTCTTCAGATATGAAGTTATTCGTTAATAGGTTTAGTAATAACAACGCCAAACCTTTTTCTCTGGAAAAAGGATGAATCTTTCGTCAATACGAGAATGAACAACCCTTCTGATGTTTTTGTAAATGCTAAAGGAGAAAATCTTCATAAGAATTCAGAAGTTCTGTTGGATCAGGGTGTTACTCCTGTTCAATCTACTAGTAACTTGTGGGCTAGGTGACCAAATATCAAAGTTAATTTTTCCATGGACGATTCTATTCTTTATGAAGATGGAATGGCTGTCAAGTTGAATGAAACAAATATTAAGGCTAATACTGATAAGCTTCAATTTTTTGTGGTGGGAAAGGTTTTTGGGAAGGAGGTCCCTATTCATTTGATTGCAAATGAGTTACGTCGACAATGGGTTCAATTTGGGATATTTCACTTAACCATTCTTGGATTAGGATGGGTTCTTTTCTCTTTTTCTTCTACAGAGGTTGTAGATAGTGTTAGAGGGAGGACCTTGGTATGTTAATGGGCACATAGTTGGCATAGATAAATAGACTCCTCAATTTTCTCCTTCTTCTTTTAAAGGATTAATTTCTCTAGTATAGGTTAGGTTGCCGCATTTACCATTGCTTTGTTGGGATGAAGTTAAATGTGGCAAGAATTGCTTCAATGATAGGTTCTCCTTTATGGATTGATGGAAACATGTTCCAATGGAGTAAAAGGGATATGCTAGAGTTTGTGTTTGCATGGCTCTAGACAAACAATTTCCTATGGGTGTTTGAGTGGAAGGTTTGGGTGGTCATTTTTTTTTTCAAAAAGTAGAGTATGAAAAAATTTCCACATTTTGTTCCAAATTTGGGAAAGTTGACACCTCATTGGTGATTGTAAATTGAATAATAAATCTTGTTCAAATGAGGGTGTTTCAAGGCCTGAAGAGGTTGCTACTTTGCCTGATAAGTCTACTCCAGATTTTTTTTTTCGTGCACACTCATGAGTGTTTTTGAGTCTACTCCAGATGATGAGAGTAAAGGACTTTCTTATGTTCCTTGGGTTCATATTATTAATAGGTGGAGGAAGGTTTTTTCTAGTGATCACAGAGACAATCAGATGAATGTTGCTAATTCTAGGTGCTCGTATGCTGGTCTTATTTTGGTTAAAAAATTCCAGCCAGTAAACAAAGTCTCTCAGGCTTTTGGTTTGGAGAAATGTGTGGCACCTAATTTAAATAAAGTGGTGGTTGTTAGTCACAACCAGGAGTTGACGACTTCAGCTGAAGATGTTATAGGGTGTGCTGAACCAGAAGAATTGGATGGTGTTGCAGTTGTTACCCCAGTTGTCATGGCTTCGAGTAGTAAGGTACCTTCTCCTGCTCCTCCAACTTTATTGATGATATGAATAGATACAAAATTCTGGAATCTTGTAGAGAAGAAAATGAGGAAAATCCTGGGTAGCCTTTGGAAGGAGAAATAGAAGAAGATGAATTTGCTGTTGAAGATAAGAAGATTTATAGATCCAATTCAGGTTTTGTGGATGAAGGTTCTTGAGTAATGAAATTCAAACTTCAAAAAGAACTTATATCTTTGTGTAAAGATAATATTCTTCTACAAAGGAGGAAAGGGGATGTGTTGAATAGGAGTAAAAATGGGAGCAATCCCAACTCTAATCATAAATGTCATCAATAGTTTTTTGGAATTGTAGGGGGGATAGGAAAAATGAAGCCTCCCATTATTTAAAGGAATTTGTGAGACTTTGATATTTTATTTGTTTGGCTTGTTGAGACAAAGATTTCTTCTGTTAATAGATTTGAATTCAATAAAATGATTGGAGCTAGTTGGGATTTCTTCCTTTTTCCTTCGGAAGGTTTGTCTAGTGGTATTATGGTATGTTGGAGGTCTGATGTTGTTTCTTTATCTGTGATAGAAGCCTCTCCTCAAGTAGTAGTGGGTGAGTTAAGAATTCCAAACAAAGGTGTGTGGTTGGTTGCTACGGTTTATGGTAGCAAATATACTTATAAGAGGAGAATCTTCTGGAGAAGTCTAGAAGCTTTTTCGGATAGGAGTCTTCCATATATAGCCTGGTGGGGGGGTGGTGATTTTAATTGTATCTTGTCACAAGAAGAGAAAAGAGGTGGTAAGAAGTTTGTCTTTTCTCAAGGCCCTCAAGATATGAATATGTTTATGAATAAAGGTGACTTCCATGATATTGGGGTAATTGGACCTAAATACACTTGGTGCAACAATTAAAAAAGTGGAGCCCGGATTCTAGAGAGATTGGACCAATGTCTTCTTAACTCAATTGCTTTAGAAGTAATTCAACTGGCGGCTATTTTTCACCTTGCAAGAGTAGCATCTGATTATTGTCCTATGCTGGTTAAAATTTTTTTCTTCTGGTTTTCGAAGAAATGGACATATGAGGTTTGAAGATATTTGGGCTTCCTATCCAGCTTCTTCAATTATTGTGGCTAAATCTTGGAAAAAATATGTTCTAGGAGATGTTGTTCATTCTCTCAATTTGAAATTCAAAATAGCTTTGAAGGCGTTATTCTTTTGGAGCAAATCAAAACATTTGAATCTTAACGTTTTGAAAGATCATTTTAAGAAAGAAATTTTAGAATTGCAAGAAGAGGAGGCTGATAGAGGAGGTTTGTCCTATGGTAAACTCTGTTTCCTGAAGTCTAAGGTGCTCGAGCTCAACTCTACACTTAGGCGGCTTAATACTTGGTGGATACAAAGGGAGAAAGTCAAGTGGTTAGAAGAAGGTAACAACAATTCAAAATATTTCCATGCATTTGCTTCAGCCTGGCGTAGTAATAACCAGATTAATCAAATCAAAGGCAGCCGTGGTAATTTGAATGAGGACCATAGTCAAATGGAAGAAATTTTCTTTGAGTTCTTTAAAGATAAGTGGGTAGAAAGGTGCATTTTAAGGGGCTGGTCGTCTACCTCTCATATGCTGGATGATGTAGATATAAGCTTTTTGATGGCCGAATTCTCTAAAGAGGAGTTGGAGCTTGTTGTTAGTCGTTTGGAAGCTAATATCTCTCAAGGTTTGGATGATATATCTTACTCTTTTATTAAATTTTATTGTTCTATTATTAATGAGGATGTATGGAAGGCTGTCAATTCTTTCTTTACTACTAGTGTTATATGTAATGAGTGGAAGGAAACCTTTGTGGTCTTAATCCCTAAGGTGAAAAATCTTTTGAATCCTTCCAACTATAGACCAATCATCTTTTGTTTGTCTATTTATAAAATAGCGGCAAAGATGTTGTTGAATAGGTTAATTTGTTTCATTCCAAAAATTATTTCTTAAGTCAACCTGCCTTTGTTAGAGGTCGTTCTTTATCTGAGCATATTTTACTTACACAGAGTTAATCAATAAGTTCATATTCTCTAAAGTTAAGAAAGGTTTGATGGAGATTAAGTTGATATTGAACGGGCATATGATAGTATGGGTGGTCTAATTTGAAGCAAGTTTTAGAGCATATTTGTTTCCCTGAGAAAATTTATAATATATTATTACAGTGTGTGGTAGATCCAAAATTATCTATTTTGATGGTAACAACTCTAAATGGATTGAGGCCAAAAGTGGATTTAGACAAGGGTGCCCCATATCCCCTTATCTTTTCATTTTGTGCTCTCAATTGCTATATGATGCTTTTATTCAAAGAGGAAGAAATATTGGTATCAAAGTGGCTCCTAATGCAGAAAAAATTTCCCACTTACAATATGTTGATGACATTATTATTTTCTCTAAGGCTAAACATAAGAGTGTCAAGAAAATCATCAAGATTATGATGGATTACAGCAAATGGTCTGGTCAAAAGGTTAATATTCAGAAATCCTCTGTTCTCTTTGGGAAATCAATTGGTAGAAGAAGGATTGTTGCTCTTTCAAGACTTCTAGGTTTTAAGGTTGTTAAAAAACTCGCCTATCTTGGAGTCAATTTGGTTTTAAGGAGGTTGGTTCTATCAGATTTTTAGAACCTGTTGGAGAAGGCGTATAATAGATTAAACATATGGGGAAACTAGTTCATTTCTCTTACAGGAAAGCTGCTTCTCATTAAGTCATGTTTTCTTTCTCTTTCTACATTTTTATCTACGCATTCACTAGTCCCTATGGGTGTGTTAAATGATTTGGATAGAATGAGTAGGACTTTTTATGGAACAAACAAGATAGCAGTAAAGGTCTGCACTATGTTGCATGGGAAACTTTATGTAAAACAAAAAAAAAAGGGTGGCTAAGGAGTGCATTCAGCAGCTGCTAAAGTGGGTCCATTGAGGGCTAAGTTTTCTTGGAACTTTGTCACAAAGCCTTCTTCTCTTCTCAACAGAATATTGATGGCAAAATATGTTGGAATTCAAAAGTTAGGAGCTATGCCTCTCCCACTTGGAAGATATTACTTAACGGGGCCAAATTTCTGCAACATATTGTGAGATGGAAGGTTTCGAATGGCAGTAGTATCAACATAACTAAAGATGTATAGATTTTAGATAAGAGCATTTATCGGTGGAAAACTTTTGTTGCACATTTGAATCATGAAAGTAAATGTATTATGATTTTTATCCAGGAAGGAGAATGGGATGTATCCAATTTGCAGTTGTTCTTCGGTCAAGAATTGGTGGAAGTAATTAAATTTATTCCAATTCATCCAGAATTGTGATGTGATCAATTGGAGCTGCTATCTAAATGCTCAAGTAAATCTATTTCTGCTTTGAATTTTGAGAACCTATTTGGTAATGCTGTTTAAGATAGGAATTGGAGTTGGAAAAGCAAAGCGGGCGGAGGCCGGGGCAGAATTTTTGGAGCCCATAATTTTCTTAAGCATCTCACTTATGATGTAATTAAGGTTTCGTTTGAGATGACTTTTTTACTGCTTAAAACCACTTTCCATACATAAGTATTAGAAAGTGTTCCTCGTAATTCATGGTTAGAAAGATATGTATATTTATTAAGAGTCTATGTTGAATTACTTTATCATTAAAGGTAGTGTGTGCGTTCAAAGCAACAACAAAAGAAAAAAAAATGAATAAGAATATAAAAAGAACAAAAAATTTAAGTGATTTGGATGAATTCACTTGTGTTTATTACTCAAAATTACTAATTATAAGGGAAATAAAATCATTCTCCTCCTTATAATTATCTTTTCCTTTCTAATATGGCCTCCTATCATATCATTGTTTTATAATGTAACAACTTATAATTCTTAAATGAATTTATTTGAGAAGTTTAAAATTTTTGAACTCTAGCATTGCGGCGTTTGAGCCCAATGGCTTTGGGTTGAGCAGTGCGGAGGCACTGGAATTCGACACGCTGGCGCTGATGTTCTCTGCTCTACAATAACTCTAGAACATGCATATAGCATTGCAGTGCGGAGTTTGAGCGCCGAAGCGCTAGGCTCTAGAATATATATTATCCTCTAGTCACCACCTCCCTCTTCCTCCATTTTCTTGCAGGGGAAGGAGCTAAGGAAGGAAACAAAGATGGGAGAAGAAGAAA
Source organism: Dendrobium catenatum (assembly GCF_001605985.2). Lineage (NCBI taxonomy): Eukaryota > Viridiplantae > Streptophyta > Magnoliopsida > Asparagales > Orchidaceae > Dendrobium > Dendrobium catenatum. The sequence continues at coordinate 474,604 of NW_021319956.1, read as the reverse complement.
GAGAGAGGGATGATAGAGAAAGGATTTGGAGCATTTTTTTTTTGTCAGTTCTGTTTAAAGATTTCTTCTATTCATAGTAAGTAGCAAAAATCTCACTATGATTTTTAATGATTTTTTATTTGATGAATTTAACTTCCCACATTCGATAAAAATGTAATTTTCTTTTGATTTAGCACACTTTCACAATATAATTTTTTGTATATGATGGATATGAATTTTATGAGTATTTTAATTGTATTGAAATTCATTAAGTGAATCAATAGTTGATTTTCTAAAATAAATAAATAGTGTTTAGATTTTATTCATTTTCTAAATTTGTGTATTTCATTCATGATATTGACTTATGTAGCATAGAAAAATGACATGATTGATTTGAAACAAACGTGAAATTTGTATGTAGCTAAGGAGGGCTGACTGTTAAAAATATAATTAATACAGTTTGACACTTAAAATATAATAGGGTGAACTGATATGCTTTCCATAAAATGAATTGTTTATGGTGTAATCTTTGATGCTAGCTCGTAACAGATTGATCGAATTACCCTAATGGTCAGAGGATGAGAAGTCTTTATAGATTATTAAAAGCCACCTATATGGTGATGTAATGATGATGAATTAATGATATAGTGAATAATTGATAAGACTTATAGATGATATATGAAATTAATGAAAATACCATATTAAAATTGGATTCCCTCTCTTGCTATTTATAATCACATTCATGATTTTATTTATATGATAATATATTAAATTGGTTGATAGATAAAACTAATATAGAACTAATTGAGTTAGAAATGAAACTGATTCAACTTGATATAACATATGATAGATATACTTATAGACATTCATACACAATTGGTATATGCTTTACTATATGCCACTTGATATTTATTTATAGACTTTAATTGAATTTATGCTAGATTCCTATATTTTTTGAGATGCTTTTATTTTACTAATCATATTGAATTGTTATTGATATACTTCTATGGATAATTGATTTTATTTCGATAACCATTGATTTTACACAGATTGAGTTGAGTCTTAGAGTAATTCTTGAGACATTTCATTTAATGCATCAGTGGTTTTAATTGCTTCTTCGGTTGTGTGCTCATTATGTGGATTTGATTGAATTTTAGGTTCATAAAAAGGGCAATCTGAGATTGACCAGAGTGAGATTTCAGATTTAGTTTATCTTATTGTTTTTTATTATTCTTTTGTAACCATAAGGGTTGTAATGGATGAAAATTTTAGATTGAACTTTTATTTAGTATATATGAATTTTGAATAGTGATGTGGATATTAATAAATAATTTGATATATTGATACTTTCATTGGTTTAATTGATATAAAATAAAATTAGTGGCTATAATAGATTAATTAGAGGATATAAATGATACAATGCTTCTAATTTAGGTCTTGGGGCATCACATATAATGTCCATGTTGATATATCCATCAGTTGTTTCCCAATCATGGGAAGTCAAAAGATTCTAGAGGGAGGACATTTGAGAATGTCGTAGTTGGTTCTTATAACTTACGTTGGGGGGGGGGGGGGGGGGGGGTTTAATAAAAAACATTTTTTTTATTATAGCCTAATAGAGGTCCACCAAGCTTTTGTCAGGCATAAAGCATTTAACAACTATGGGGTTGTCATTATACATGATTCGTTTGAATTCGATGGAGGACATTAGTAGAAATCTTAATTATATGTAAGAAATAAGACATCATATTTTCCCTTTTTACTCCATGTTGACTATTTATATGAATCAACTAGATTGAAGTAATTGCACAACTAGACACTCAATCATTTCCCTTTATCATTTTGTTTTAGAATATGATGGAATCATTGTTGCAGACAGATGGGGAATGTTTCAGCTAGAGCTACTAACCTACAAATCCTAAGGCTTATAATCACAATGCAATAATTCCCCATCTAGGATAGATGATTACATAAAGCCTTTAAAGATTGGTTGATGATTTATTAAGAGATAGAAGAAGGGACCCTTTAATCTGATACACATATCCTCCAAGTGGAATCAAATATGATGTATAGGGTCAATGATTTATTGATGGTTTGAAGATCCTCCCAATCCAATATATTTGTGTCTTCCTAAAAGGAGTTGAACAAAACATATAGGGGTCTTAAAGTTATTTAAGATATATTAGAGGCCTTGAAATCAAATTCTAAAATGCCACCTAAATAGAATCAAGCATGAAGCATAAAAGCCTTTTATGTATTTAATCAATATTAATTATCAAATTTATTTGATTAAAATAAATTTCAATCAATTAAATTATTAAATTAATTTTGTTTAAATGATTTAAAATTTTTAATTATATTTTTTTAATTTTTATTTGAATTATTTTGATTTTTTAATAATTATTGAACTTTTAATGAATTTTAGTTAATTATTAATTCAAAATTAATGAATTTTTATTAAATTTTATTAAAAAATTATTTAAATTCAATCATTAATCTCTAAATTTTATTTAAATTTACTATGCATATTTGAATTATATGTATCATAATTATTTAATTATATATAAAATTGGATTTATTGAATTATTAAGTAGCCTTTATTCACGTTGAACTTGGGCTATTTAGTTTCCTAATCAAACCAACTCAAATATTCATGAAATTAAGGCAAGTGGTTAGTGATAACCAGTAGACTAATCCATGAAAATTTGGAATGAATTTGATTAAAATTTAATTTTTAATGAGTTTATTTCATTAATATTCAATTAAGAGTTAATTAGTTATTAATTATATTTTAATCAAAATTGGCTCTAAACTTTATTTTTCATTAATTCTAGGATTTATTTATAGTTGATTAATTTTTTTTTTTGTATTTTTATAAAATTTCCATGAATTATTGTGTTTTATTGAAGTTTTAGTCCATAATTAAGAACTAATTTTGACTAACTTTGCTTGATGGATCAATTAATGTCAAATCAAAGTATAATTAAATCCTAAGATATACATTATCAATAAGTTTATGAGGTTTATGTTTCACTACTATTGGGTGTGTGTATTGTGTTTTAAAATTTTCCCAAGTTTGCTAACATAAACCTTAATTGTTGTTCTTAGGTGTCACAAAGGTTAAGGTAAGTTCAACAATCATTGTCGCTAGCCCTTGTATGCATATAAAATCAAACCAAAACCAAATTGGTGTCCTAGTTCTACATGAATTAAATGCATTGAATTTCTAATTATTTAAATAAAGAAATGATCTAAACATTTGGAAATTTAATCAAGGTTAAAGAATGACACAATTAAGGCTGTAAAAATTACAGGATGTGTATAACACCCTTTGATTATTACCTGTCAAATTTGAATGAAATTTGAAGATTGGTTTGGGTTTAATTTAGGAAATATGATAAAAAAACTAACTTAAATTAGGGTCAAACCATTCATCAAATGAACTTGCAATTATTTTTATTGGATAATGATATTTGAGTTAAATCCATAGAGCTTTTATTCATAATTATTTGCCCAGTATTTTAGTTGTTATGATTTTTCAAAGTTTATATCATTTAAATCATGATTTAAAAGGATATTTACACAACTGGCACCAATTGCTTTACACATGGTGGGAGACTTTTAGCTGACTCAAATGGTGGTGATCAGTCGGGTCAGCCACCTATCTTGCATGGTATAAGGACTGACCATCAGATCGTTCATGAGATGAAATAAGGGGCTAGGATTCAATCCCACAGTTCTAAGTGAGAGGGAGAGGTTGGAATGCATTTGTAAATGGTGAAATAAGGACCCTTAGTATTTGACAGATCAAACAAACAGTTGTGATTTCATCTTCCCCATCTGATAACTGAAAACCCTAATCCCATATTTCATTTCAAACCATTTGTTTAATGGTCTAATTTAATGAAAGTTTTGACAGAGATAGAATCAAGGTAGAAGAAAAGAGGGGAATAATTTTTGGAGCTTTTGATGGAGTCCTTATAATCCAAATTAAAATTCTATGTAGAACTCTGGGTTTTGAGAAAAACCTCCAAAGAAAAAATCATATTAAAAGTTTAATGGTTAGGTTTTCTTGTTGGGAGCTCAACAACAAGTTTGATGAAGACCCAAAACTCAAAGGATGACTAGATGAGAAGTTTGACTGGAATGGAGAAGCTTTGATCCTTCACTAACTTTACCATCTGCAATCTTTAAACGGGTAGAGGATGATTGGGGAGTGTCCATAAACCTCTGGGAGAGAATAAAGATATCAAAATTGCTTTAGGAGAATTGGAGTGTGAGTTATGTTCAAATGAAGGGTTTGCATACTTTTACCTATTCCAATTACTATGGTTCATTTGGATGGCTGGGATCACTAAGGTAGGATGCTTGGATGATGGATAATTGTCTAAGGTTGTTAAGCAGTAGAGGGAGCGAGGTACTCAGGTGAAAATGACCCTAGGTCATTTCACATGGGAGGGTACCACTCGGCTAGCTCAGGGATGAATCAGGGGATAGGCTAGGTTGGGTTTGAGTCTAGGAAGTTTTTGGAATAATTTTGAATAGGTTGCATGAGCCAGACTTGGAGGGAAATTAATTGAATATGGAGTTTGACCATTCAAGCCTTATTTGAGCATTTGAGTTGACTATTTAACTAGTCAGGTGGTCAACAACTGCAGAGGTGGACTTAGGAATTATCTAGGTGCTGGTGAGGTGAAGCATGAAGGGTTTGGGGCAGTGAGATTGAAGTTTGTATGAATGAATGTTTATGTATATGAGTATGACTAAGTTTTAGTTAGTTGAGTTGATCAAACTCACTATGATTTTATTCACCAATAATTTTGATGTGTTTAAGCCATGTAATGAAATATTATGTAGGATTTAATGAAGCTTAGGTGTTTGATTTTATTGGACGTAGTAGGTTGACCCAATTGGATTTAATTTGATCAATCCCAAGCTTAGTTGACCAAGTTATTTATTGACTAAGCTAGGGTGGCAAGTCAGTTCCAATACACTAGAAGTGATGATTTGAGGAATTTGATGAAGTCCAAAATTGATTTGGAGTTTAATTGATGTTGATTAGGGTTGATGATCAATTTAGCTACTTAGGCTAGCTCAACTGGGTCAGATGGGTTAGTTGATGATTGAATGATTCAATAATGGGTGATTTATTATATAATGCTCTTAGTGAAATGATTTGAGAGATGGCTAAGGTCAAAGAGTTAGTGCACTGTGTCAGGAAGTTCAATGAGCTATTTGATTGTAGTGCAGGGTTGCAATTGCCCAAGTGATTATAGTTTAATGATTGTAGTCAATGGTTGTTCATTATAAAAGGTGATTAATTAATTGTAGATTGACTAATTGAAGTGTAATTAGATATAGGTTGATGGCTGATTGATGATTGATTATTTAAAAATGATTGATGAACAATATATGCAATGATCAATAATTAATTGAGGTATGGATAAAGGTTGATAATATAGATGATTGAAGTTGATTGAAGATATAACTGAAGTTCATTGAAGTGTTGATTGAAGGTTTGATGATTGTCAATTAGGAGTTTGGGTAATTTATGATGACCTCATACAAAACTAAGGTCAAAAGGGTTTAATCATACTTCTTGTATTAATATATACAGACTATAGAACTTATAATTAAATTCAATAAGTAGAATAAATTAATCTCGTCCATAAATTTATTTTCATTTCATCAAAATGTATGTACAACATTTACCCCATAATATATAGCTATAGATAAGAAGAAAAACTAATAAAATATAATTAGCCATGACTATAAAAAGTAGTAAAAATACCTATACTTAATTAGATCAAATCCTTAACACTCAGCTACTAAATAGGTTCTTTCCCTTTTCCTTGACCTGAAATATAATGGATAATAAATGTAGCCAACACAACTCAGCAAGTCACACCCATGTATCTAATTTTTTAAATAATTTACTTATTTTAAATTTAACTAAATGTAAAAGTAGTTCATATGATATCTATCATATTGAGCATGATATTAATTATATATGTCTAAAATAAAGCATAATGTGAACCAAAAAATAAATAAACTAGCACTTATTATAAAAAATTAAAAAAATATCCTATCATGCCCTTATACCTCCCATCAGAAACAGACCCTTATGACTCCCATGCTGGCATAATAGAAAATATGCTCTTATGGCTCTCAATGCCCCACACATATTATATATACAAATTTTTAGACCCTTATGACTCCCTTGTACATTTAGCACATAAATAGAACTTTTCCCAAATATCATATCTCATCTAAACAGAGAAATTCAAATAGAAAAGCACATATATCATTGAAATTTAGTGCATGAATTACAAATAAATTAACTTCCATAAATTCACAAAGAGCTATCAATATATTAGAATTTCAATAATGTTGCGGATCTATGGTTCATGATTTTGATGATAGCAAACATTTCCTTTTCTATACGATTGCCTTTTGTACTAACATTTCAGGACCACACAATCAAGACTGCAATTCAGAACCAGCTTAAGATTGGGTAGACTAGGTTTGTGTCACTTTGTAATCTTTTCCTTTCTTGAGTTAATTGTATTGGGTGTGGGACCTATTGTTATGTAACATAGAAGTTTTCATGTTGTTCCCTTTAGGATTTCTGTTTTTGGTAACATCGGCCTGGACGATCGTCCTATCGGCCTGGCCGATCGGTCTAAAAACAGAAACCCTAATTAGGGCATCCTCATTAAGGTAGCCGTCAACAGATCGGCCTGGACGATACTTGTATCGGCCAGGACGATAATCTCAATTCAGAAAGAATCAACCGCCATAATCAGTTTAGGAAGTCTTTGTTTTAGGAAATCGGCCCAGACGATATTATTATCGTCCAGGACGATCTAACTCAATCATGCCTAAATTGATCTGGTATCTTTAGAAAGCATTAATGGTTGATTGATATGATCACATCGTCCGGGACGATCGCATGATCGACTAGGACGATGGCTTGGACGATCTATATCGGCCAGCTCAAAAATAGGGCGATGATCAGGATGATTGAAATCGGTTTTAAACTAATCGGCCAGGACGATCGTAAGATCGGCCAGGACGATGTAACCAATTTTCTTCTGATCGTCCCATATCGTCCCAATTCACCTCTCTCTTTAATTAGCTTGGGACTAAGTTTAAGAGGGCCTAACATCCCTAACGAACTTTCAAATAATTGAGTAGAAATTAAAATTTTCAAAAATTCACTAGATTTCAAGCACTACAGGAAAATTACCTTTTACCAACGGCACTTTTTGGCGGTTTGGATGACTTTTTTGGCGATTTTAAAAAATACCATCGCTTTTATATGGTTTGTGAACCGCCAATATAAATTTCCTAGGAAACAAATTACGGCGGCCATTTTCTGTTGGCAAATTTTTTTTGGTGATTTTTGGCGGCCAGAACAGTCGGTAAATTTTGGTGATCAAAATGCTAGCGACTGCCAGGTAATTACCGTCGGCATATCGACTGTATAAAATGATAGTATTACAGACGGTCAAGCCATTGGTTGACCACAGAAAATTATTGGCATCTATATTAAACGACCGATGGCTAATAAACCGTCCAATATTGAAGTTTATGGTAGCCAAATTGTTGGTCAGTCGCCGAAAACCTATATCATTTTTAAAAAAAATTGATAGCCCACCCTCTATTTACACCAATTTCCATAATACCTGCACAAAATTAAAATAAATATATAAAATGGAAACTTTAAGGACAACACACCACTATACTCAACCCATATCAATACAGTAAAAAAATAATTAGTAAATTATTGTAACATATAAAAAATTAAATTGTAACAACTATGAAGATTTGCATAAGTAAAAAAAATAGAATGTAGAATAATTAGTTGTAACAAAATAAAGAATTATAAATATATATTGATTAACATACAAACATGATTTAATAAGAGATATTTACCAAGATTTATTTTCTAACTTGATTTCTAATAACTACAACTCAATAAGAACATTACAATAAATTTAGTCACTTAAATTACAAGGACTATTTAGAATAAAAAAAATTTTCATTACTCTCTGAGGTATCTTCGCTTTCTTTCTCGTTTTCACTTGATGAACTTATTAAACTATTCACATCCTCTAACTGCATTTTAATATTATGTGGTGTAGTTGACATCTCATTAATTTCAACAGACCTATAATTTTATATCTCATCCTCTTGATGTTTAGTTTCTACGACGTATGATTGATTAATTATCCTTCGTTCGTTTATTTTTATGATAGCTAGAAAATCTTATTTATCTATATAACTACTGAGCTATTTGCTGAAAAAACTTGAATAGCTTGACTTGTTAACACATATGGATCAAACTTCCATTATTTTATACTATGTTTTACTTTTACTAAAGCATACACATGATGAACCCATATTCCTCTATTCTGTACTTGATCATACCATTGACAGTTAAATAAACATACAAAGTTCTCATCTTTTTCTGGGTACTCTAGCTTAAGAATCTCATTCAGAATACCATAATAATCATACTCATCTTCTTCATGAGTATTTCCTCTAACACAAACTCCATAATTTTTAGTTTTTATTTCTTCACTCCATGTCTTGGAATAAAATATGAACCTATTAACTATATATATTGGCTAGGTGTTTACTTTCTGTGTTGGGCCCATGCTAGTGTTGTAGACCTTTATCGAAACCCTTGTTACTACGGTTATATACCTAAGATAATTTTAAATGTTAGGGCTTCTAGCATTAAATAAGATATAAATTAATAAAAAATTTAAATTTTAAGGGCTCACATAAGATCTAAATCAAGCTGAGAATTCATTTATAATAAGTAGGTCAACATCTGTAGATTTGTTAGAGACAAATTTCTTACAAAATACTTGATGATAAATCATCTAAATAAGACTTTAGTATTTAAAATAAGAATGATTCATTTTGCACATTACGAAAAAATTTACTCTAAGATTGGTTGGATTTCTTCACAGTTCAGTAGCACATATAAAGTTGCTATTTTTATTTCTAAATTGGTGAGGAATCTTTCAACACATTTATCACTGGGCTTTCCATGACTTTTAAAGATTGATAGTGCAGATTATGATTATCCTTGTACATCAAAGTCCATGTTATGACCAATATTTATTCTTGTACTCCTTATATGGGGCTCGAAGTAGTAGGAGCAGAAGTAAGTGATTTCTTGAGAAAAATATGTTTCATATATCAATCCTTTTATTCATGCTTTATTCTTAAAATATTTTTTCAACTTGTTCAAATATATGTTAAATGATTACAATTATTAGTTACCATTAAAAATATTTAAGACAATATATTAAAAACTTATTTCACCTCTTAGAAGGGCACATCCAACGATATTGTACAAGTCCACCAACTTTAGCTCTGTAAGGTTGATGGACTGGAAGATGTTTCATAGAATCAAAGAACCTTGGGCGAGAATATTTTCTAATTTATATAAGATGATTGGTATGTTCTCCTCGCTTCTCTATAAAACATCTTTGCTTAGTTTAGATAAACATAGGTCTTTGAAGAAAATGGTAAGCTTTGTCAACAAATTTGATATGTAATATGGTAATAAATATACTATGATCGGAAGGAGAATCTCCATAATTATGTGATAATCATTACTTTTTAGTCCAAATAATCTCATAAATTTAAAGTCTACACATTGGCTTAAGTTTGATCCACAACCATAAGATATTTTAAACCTTTAAACCACTGATATATTGATCTTTTTTGCTCTAATATAAAAGAGTAAGGTGCTTTGGGCTTCATTATTTTGTCATCACTGGTTGTTACTAACTGTAGATTTCTTTATTGATAGTAATCTTTAATGTCCATTCTAGCTTTGACTTTATCTTTGCTCTTGTCATTAACATCTATAATTATATTAAAAATGTTGTCCATAAAATTCTTCTCAATAGGCATAACATCTAGATTATGCCTTATCAAATTTGTTCTTCAATATGATAATATCCAAAAAATAATTTTTTAATCCAATTATATTGAACACCATATCCCAAAAATTTACACTCTGATAATGTTGGAAAATTAATAATTATTAAAAAGTTAAAAAGTCTTTGTAGTACATCATTACCACTTAATCTGGATAGAGGAGGTGACATCTCAATTCTATTTTTAATGAAAATGTTAAGCTCTATCAACAGATGATCAGCAGGTATGAACATACGATGACAATCAAACCAAATATTTTTTTCTCCATATTTTATTATGAAAGATTTAGTATTCTCCATACAGTAAGTACAAACTAAATTCCTACTGTGCTCCAACCATATAATATGTCATAAGATAGAAAATTGCTAATGGTCCAAAGTAATACAACTTTAAGGATAAATTTTTTTTGTTGAGATGTTATATGTGAGGGCACCTTCTTCCCATAAGAACATGAGAATGTCAATTAATGGTTGCAAAAAAATATCAATTTTTGCTTTTGGATTATATGGTTTAGGTATTATATATGTTAAGAACATGTACGAGGTAGTCATACACATCTTTGGTGGAAGGTTATACGGTGTTAATATAACTGGCCAACAAGAGTACGATGAAGCTGCCTGATTATATAGGGTAAAACTATCAGCACATAATCCCAATCTTATGTTAGGTGGCTTAGTAGTAAATGAAGCATGCATTCGATCAAAATGTTTTTATGCTTAAACATCTGATGGATGAGAAAGAACACCATTATTTACTAATTTCTCCTTATACCATCTCATATAACATGCTGAACACATTGATGCGTAGAGCTACTAAAGTCTTGGAATGATTGGTAAATAAAATAAACAAGAATATAAAACTTCTTTCTTTTGATGATGTTGTTTACCCGAGTTTGGTTTAAATCAAGGCGCATTATAAGTGTGACAATAAACTTCTCACATCATCCTTGTAGATAACTACATCCATTTATATAATAATCAATTTTTGTAGTAGTGAGGCCCAACTTGGATACTAATTTCTTTATTCAATACAAATCTATAGGGATTAAATTATTCGTTAGATATATTTCCTTAAGAAGACCAATGAAATCATTGAAACAATCATGAGGAATATCATAATAAATTTTGATACTTAGCATCCTCATAATATTTGATAATTTTGAATGAGTTTTATAACCATCCCAAATTTGTTTTTGAGCTACATGTAGTAATTCAAAGAATTTTTTAATTTCTATGTTTGGCGACTCTTCCACACTAGCCCTTAATTTAAGACTTGCTACATCAAAAAATATTTTTCATATAGTCTACTCATTTTATCTTCATCAATTATTTCAAAAGCTATGGATGGATCGGCATGAGTATCTCTATATGGCTCAAACTCGCCATGTGAGGTCCAAATCTAGTAGTCTAAAATAAATTCCCTATGATATAAATCAACCTTTACATCATCGGGCTTGAGGAATACTTGATTTGTGTGCTTCAAATATGGACATCTAAACATTCCAACGAACTTAAATGAAGGTGGTTGAGATGCAACTTGAATAAAAGTCTCAACTCTCTGCATAAATTCATTTGTCAATCCTCTTCGACCTGGTAATAATCTGTTATACTTCTAATATCTCTCTTCTTGGATAGTCGTTTGGATTTTAAAGCAAACGTTCCCTACATAGTTGTGAAATTAATTATTAGAAAGTATGCGGACTTAAATCTCATTTAAATCTAAGAAAACAATATCATTTCTAATATTTGCTAACAAAGTCTTTTTAGGTTTACCTCTACCTTTCTTAACATAGGTCAAATCTAATACCTCTACTTTCCTAACCGGGTCATCTGAAGGCCGTCATATTAAGTTACCAAACCATCTAAGGTTACTTTTTGTTGATCATATCCCGATCTATTTCACCTTCACTTTGAACAAGATATCTAATATATATAAAACATGAATCTTATTAATGACTTTATCACCCAAATTCATAATCCACTCATGCAAAAACCTTTAGAATCTAAGGTAGACATCCATAATTCAAGTTTACCTTTAACTCCCTCCCTAGTCTTACCAATAAGAAGAATATCATAAAAAAAAGCATACACCAAGATAAATCCTCTTACAAATGCCTATTAAGAACATCTATGATTAAAGTAAAAAGATATGGGCTTAAGGTTGATCCTTTATGTAAGCAAACCAAAATAGGAAAATACTTGGTCAAACTATCTAGTGTTTGAACACAAGTTATAACGCTTGCATATATATCCTTAATGACTTGAATATAAGCATTATTAACTTTTTTTCTTTTCTATAACTCTCTATAGCACTTCTCTTGGAACTTTATCATATGCTTTCTCTAAATCAATAAATATCATTTGAAGGCCCTCATTATTCTTTTTATAATTAAAGTAAAAAGATATGGGCTTAAGGTTGATACTTGATGTAATCAAATTGAAATAGGAAAATACTTGATTAAACTATTTTGTGTTTGAACACAAGTAATAGCTCTTGCATAAATATCCTTAATGACTTCAATATAAGCATTATTAACAATTTTTTTTTATAGAACTCTCTATAGAACTTCTATTGGAACTTTGTCATATGCTTTCTCTAAATCAAGAAATATTATATGTAGGTCCTCATTATTCTCTCTAAATCAAAAAAAGATATGGGTATCCTTGATGTAATCAAACAGATATAGGAAATTACATGGCCAAACTGTTAAGATAGTTGCTATTTGAATGCTTTACGTTTTGGATGTAGGTCTGGTTTTAGATCGAACCACTATAAATCTGGTGTCATTTACTTTACTATTTTTACATTTCCGCATTTTAATTCTTAGTCTTAAAAACTCTGTGGTTTAAAAACTTTTTCTACAAAACTTAAAAGAAACAATTTTTATTTCGGTTTAACAAAATTTTAAAAGAGGGCTTAAAATTTTTTAAACTACCAATTCACCCCCTCTTGGTAGCCTTTGGGACATTAACTTAGGCTTAAAAACCTAATTACTAGAATCAACACAAACTATTAAAAATATCAAGTGAGAACATCCATGACTAAAAAAAGTAAATGCATGGAGATCACCTTCGGGCATTCGCAAGCTGGAGTGAGGGTGGCGACGACCAGAGTGAGGGTGTCAGCAGCTGGAGTTAAGGCATCAACGGTCAGAGTCTTGCGAGGGAGAGGGCGAGAATAGTGAGCGTCTGGATAAAAAATAAGAATGCAAAGAAATGTGGAGGAAGGATTGGATGGCCAATTTTAGGTCAATTTCTAGCAATTTTCTAGCGGTTTGGACTAGCAAAAAAATTTTTCGTATCACGGGCGGGCAAATCTCCAGTAATATGCAACACCTAAAACAAAAAATTAGCTTCATATACAACAGTCATTTTATCATCAACATTTTTTATAGTTTATTATTAAAAATTATTGGTTAAATTTCCAGTTAAAACTGGTGATCACACGGCTAGTTTAACAGGTAATTCTAATGTTTCTTTGGCCGCTGGTAATATTGTCAGTAATTGGTGATTTTCCTGTAGTGAGGGGATTGTTCATAACATTGTGTTGAACCTTTAATTATATTAAAATTTTATTTTTTGGGATCATGATTATTTAATAGATAAAACAAGTTAGGTACTTTTCAAGTTATCTGGTATAAATTTTCTAGAAAAATACCTAAATGTCCAAAATTGTCATATATATAACATATATAATGTTATATAACAAAAGTTTTGTAGATATAAAGTTAACCCATTTTTTCCTAAGGAAAATATTTATTAAATAAGGAAAATCCTAATGATCTCATATTTTAAAAAAAGTGATATAGGCATAATATAACCTACGTCAAACTGGACATCAAAATTAGGTCAATATCAAAAAGTGGATCAGAGTTGCCCAAACCCTAGATTTCTGTCATTAGAAACGTCCTCTCTCTTTAGATAGCTACAAAGAAAGAGAAAATGATTTTTGAAAATTGCAGAAAATGATATTTTATAACAAAATTTAAGCATGGCATAGTAATACCCAATCCTGCATGCCATAGTGCCCCATTATAAGAGAACAGTGTTACGACTGATGACCCCGAGTTTGAGATTTTGATGATGACAAGTAATATCATTTGAATTATCTATTAATTGAATATTATTTTATTTTCTATTGCCCGTGAGTACTAACATTTCAGGAAGATCACAAGCTATTCAGGATGACAGGAAGACTTAAGAATGGGTACATTAGGAGTATGAGTCTGACAATGTATTTTGGTATTTATTTTATTTTTACTTTCTTGAGTCTAGCCACAAAATGCATAAAAGTCTGAGCAACCATGCACAAACACAAGGGGAGAGTATTTTTAAATGAAAAATTTAGAGTTTTTCTTTCTCTGTATATCGTACTGTACGATGTTATTTCGTACCGTACGATCAGAGCTTTGTAGGACGATTATGTGAATAGATCGTGCCGTACGAATGTAAGCCATACTGTACGATATGTTCAAATCCAAAACCCTACCCGTTGTTTTAACTTAAGTAAGTTATTTTATGTTGTTCGTACTGTACGAACAAGTTCGTACTGTACGAACAAGTTCGTACTGTATGGTTTATTTTAAATACTTAACTTAACCCGTGATTAGAGCAAGAAATCCAGGCTTAATTATAATTTGAACATCGTACTGTACGAACCAATTCGTACAATACGATGAACAGTGACGAATTATAATCGTCCCAGGGATCGTCCTTGACGATCTCTTGGTTTTTGTCTCATCGTACTGTATGAAGTCAATCATACCATACGATGAACAGAGACGACATTTGATTGTCCCGGCCATTATTCTGTACGAATAGTATTGCTGTGGATCGTACCGTATGATTTAAAATTGTATTGTATGAATGTTTTTGAACTGTTCATACCACTTCATACTAGGACGAAGTCTATTTATACATATCGTACTGTACGATTAGAAACCGTACTGTACGATAGTAACAGCTACTTTGAGATTTCAGGGATTTTGGAGCCTTTTTTAAGTATCAAAATTGTAATGTTTCGAAGGTGTGAATCAGAGAGAGGAGAACGTGGTTAGAGAGGGATTCCGAGGGAGAGAGCTCTTGAGAAGTTCTTTAGGGTTTGAGAGAGGGAGGAGAAGGTTAGCATTGTGAGGGAGAAGAGGTGTGAGGGAGATCACACGGTTGCTTCAAACTTACTGCATTATATTCCTCCTGTGGCCCTAGAAGAATTTATGGGAGGATCTCCAAGGGAAAGGCTCTTCTACATCCATGACCTCGAGGTACTCTGCCTTCTCCAGGAGGGAGAAAAACGAGAAGGTTCTCTGTCGTCTCTAGGAGGGTGAAAATAGAGTTTGGCACTCCGCCACGCCGGGTTGGTGAATGGGAGTATTGTAAGGGCTTCTCCTCCTTGCCAAGGGGGGCAAAAGGAGAGCTATTGCTTGTAGTGAAAAACCTGGAGCGGAGGACTCCGGGGAGTGGACGTAGGTTATGGTTTGACCGAACCACTATAAAAATTTTGGTGTGCTTTTTCCTTATTGTCTTTTTATTATTGCATGCATTTTATTTCATAATACTTTCTTGGGAAAATTTGTGAAAGAAAACTTATTTAAATGTTTTCATGTTAAAATTTTAAAAGCATCAAAAAATTAGAACTCCTGCATAGGTTTTAATTATTATCAAAAAGTTTTCACAATTCACCCCCCTCTTGTCCATCTAGTGATTTCAATTGGTATCAGAGCCTGTTTTCAAAAAAAGTGTTTTAGAAAACCTTGAAAAGAACGATCATGTCGCATTTTGGTAATCGTAATACTGCAGAGGGTTATTCAATAACCCGTCCACCACTTTTTGATAACATTTCGTTTGATTTCTGAAAAATTAGAATGTCTACTTTTTTATAATATATTAATTACCTCATGTGGATGTTAGTGAATGATGGATATGTTGCACCGTTTAGAACTGTTAATGGTTTGAAAACTCTTGTACCTTTTAATGAATGGAGCAATGAGGATAGAGATTTAGCCCAACTAAATGCTAAATGTTTAAATTGCTTTTTCTGTGCATTGAAGTCTGAGGATTACATGAGAGTGTCTACCTGTGCCACTGGTAAGGAGATTTGGGATAGACTATGCATTACATACGAAGGAACAAGTGAAGTAAAATAGCTAGGATTAACATTTTACTACATGATTATGAACTCTTCCGCATGAAACCTAGCAAAAGAATATCTGACATGTACACTAGGTTCACCCAAATCGTGACATCCTTGCATGAATTAGGTAGAAAGATTTCAAATTCTGAGAAAGTAAATAAAATTCTTTGATGCTTACCTAGTTTCTATGATGCAAAGATAACTGCTATCATTGAATCTAAAGACCTTAACGTGTACTCTATTGATAATCTCCTTGGGTCACTCATTGCATAGGAGCAAAGAGTGAGTCAGAGACAAAGTGATGCAGGTGAACAGAAGAAGGAGCGAACGGTGGTATTAAAAGCAAGCAACTCAGAAAGTGAAAGCTCTGCAGGGGAGGAAGAGAATGAGATAGCACTGATGACCAGCCAGTTCAAAATTTCCTGAAAAGAAAACATAAGCGTCATCAAAACAACTGGAATAAAGGTAAGAGCTCGAGGTCCAATAAGGTTTCATCTGATGCAATATGTTTTGAGTGTAGGAAGCCAGGTCACCTTCGAGCCTATTGCCCCAATCTAAAGAGCCAACTAGCTAAGGAGAGAGGTGATGACAATGTGAAATACAAGAAAGGAAAGATGAAGACACAAAAAGCTTTTTGGGCCGACTCTGCCTCAAAATCATCAGAAGAAGAAGTAGAGGAGGAGGTAACAAATCTGTGTCTTATGGCTAATGATAACCTTGATCAATTGGATCAAGATGAGGTATGTCAACTTTCATATGAAGAATTATTGCTTATTTCTGAGAACATCCATGACTCATATAGGAAGTTAAAAAAGATGCATGTTAAACTTAATATTGAATTTAGTTCTTTACAAACTAAGCATGCTAACTTGATTAAAGAAAATTCTAATTTAGATAGAGATTATATGATACTTCTTGATGAGTATGATGCATTAAATAAGAAGTATATTGAACTAACTGAAGTGCATAAAACCTTGAAAACCACTCATGTTGAACTAGAAGAAGCCTTTGATAGACTAGACAAACTTGCATTAGAAGTAGATCATAGTGAGCACTTGCTATTAGTTGAACTTAATGGATTGACAACTCAAAATAAAACTTTTAATGAAAGAATCAAAGAACTAGAATATGAAATTGCATCACTCATATTAGGCCATCCTAGCAAACCCCCAACACAGCATGCATCACACAACTTTAGGAAGAGGCACTATCACCCACATAGATTAGTAAACCCATTTCCTGGTGTTAGGTGTTTCTCTTATGGCATGTTAGGTCACATAGCCCACACATGCACAATTCACCGTAGGACACACTTAGTATGGAGACCTAAACTGCATCCATCACAGCATAACATGCATACATCTCATTCATGCAAGCATAAGGAGGAACCCAAACTCACTTGGGTTCCCAAATCTAATCCTTGAATGAAATTGTAGGGATGCTCTCACAAAAGACCTAGTGAGAGCATGTGGTACCAGGACAGTGGTTGCTCACGACACATGACTGGAGACATGAAGAAGTTCATCCTACTGGAGACCAAAACTGGAGGCAAAGTAACGTTGAGAGACAACACTACCACGAAGGTGATAGGCTCAGGTAT
>NW_021319956.1:383527-455225 GCF_001605985.2 Dendrobium catenatum | reverse complement strand
TCAAAAATAATGAGTAATGAGTTTGAAATGAGCATGATGGGAGAACTTAACTACTTTCTTGGCTTTAGTGTAAAACAAATAGATAATGAAACTTTTCTTAGCCAAACAAAGTATATTAAGGATATTTTGAAAAAATACGAAATGGATAGTGCTAAACCCATGAACACTCCAATGAGCTCAACAATTCAATTAGACAAAGATCCTAGTGGAAAATCAGTAGATCAGAAAAAATATAGAGTAATGATTGGGTCTCTTCTTTACCTAACTGCCAGTAGATCGGACATAATGTTTAGTGTGTGCCTCTGTGCCCGTTTTCAAGCTGATCCTACAGAGTCTTACTTAACTGCTATCAAGAGAATTCTTAGATATCTACTAGGCACCCCAAACTTAGGAATTTGGTATCCTAGGCACAACACTTCCTTTGAAATCTTAAGGTACTTAGATTCCGACTTTGCAGGATGTAGGATAGATAGAAAAAGTACCTCTGGTACCTGCCAATTTATAGGACAATCATTAGTTTCATGGTCCAGTAGGAAGCAAAACTCAGTAGCACTTTCCACATCCGAGGTAGAATATATTATAGTAGGAAGTTGTGTTGCACAAGTACTATGGCTGAAACGACAAATTCTTGATCTTGGCCTACCTGTAGGAATAATTTCAATTATGTGTGACAACATAAGCGCAAATTGCATCTCTAAGAACCCAATTCAGCACTCTCGAACAAAACACATAAACATTAGACATCACTTCACTAGAGATCATGTTGTTAAGGGAGATATAAAATTGCATCACATCGCTACAGAAGATCAATTGGCTGACATATTCACAAAACCTCTAGCATTCGACACCTTTAGCACCTTGAGGACTAGATTAGGTGTCATAGACATTAATACATTAAAAAAAACTCTTTTAAGGTTGTTCCTGGTCATCACACACTCACCACATAGAACTGGACAACTGATTCTAAGGGTGCTCCTGATCATCACACACTCACCAAATAAAAAGCACTAAATTTGACTTTGTATTATCGTACTGTACGATACTCCGATCGTACTGTACGATATATTATAATCTGCACAGAGGACACCAAATGGTAAATTTTGTCTCTGTTGATCATACTGTACGACCTACATCGTACTGTACGATAAATTATTGCTCATCATAAGGTACGATATCTCTTCTTCGTACCGTACGATCCACGTCAGTGAACGGATCAGGACGAATTAACTCTGGTTGGTACGATATTATTGACGATTGTACTGTATGATACCTATCTTCGTACTGTATGATCCACCTCAGCAAAAACGGATGAGCACGAGTTAAAGCTGTTTGGTACGATATTATTATATATCGTACTGTACGTTACTCCTGTTCGTACAGTACGAAACTTTTCATCAAAATTCGTACAGAAGACCGTTGGGACGATCAAAATTCTTCTGATCATACTATACGATATATATCGTACTGTACGATTTGACCATCTTTTCCCAAAACGAACCGTCAGAACAATAATTACCACTTCCTACTGTATGATGTACTATCGTACTGTACGATGGGAGGAAAACTTTATAAATTGGTTGGATATGCAGATATCCTCACTTCACTCACTTCCCTCACTCCACTTGATCCTTCTCACCTTTCACTCAGCCTCTACACGATGTCTAGTTCCAGCAAGCCAGGTCGGTTGACTGCTGGAAGCTCGTCCTCTTCAAGACGTCACAGTGCTCGTTTTCTAAACACTGAAAACGAAGAAGCTTACCACAAGTATAAGGCCTGCAAAATTGCACCTTCCAAAATGCTTAATCAGGCTACCATGAACTTCGAGGTATTGAGCCTCTTCGCTTCTACCACCTTCCAATTCCTCCTCACCCTATCCTTTCCCTACAATTCTGAACTTCTTTTTGAATTTCTTGTAAATCTCACATACACTGTCGACAATACCACTTTTCACTCTTTTGTTTGTCGTCAAAACGTCGAGATCACTAGAGCCGACATCGCCCAATATATTGGGCTATCCACTGAAGGTCCTATGGTTCGCTCCTTTCTTACAGACGAATTCAATTGGAGTGATGTTAATAGAGTCCTTAGGAATGTTGCATTCCATCAACACCAACCTCTCGTTCAATCACTAACTCGAAATGCGTGAATAATTATAAATGTCCTTCGAACCTCTATAATACCCAAATGTGGCGACCGTGTCAATATGACCCCGACCTTATCTGTCGCTACCTATCTTATCATGACCAACACAAAATTTAATGAGGCTGATTTAATTATTAACTACATTCTCCGTATGACTTTCATTCGCCTCCCTACTACTCGACGGAAACAAAATCTAGCTCTTGGTCACCTTATAGGATATATCCTCCACCATAAATATCAATTAACCTATCCTGGTGAGCCCGACAATCTTCCTATTTTTTATACGGATGCCTCTTTCCGTATTCTTTTCCATCTGGGACACGAGCCATAAGAACCTATTTTTGACACAGAAGAAGTAGAAGAAGCCCTGGCCGCAGCTTAAGCACGTCCATGACGACATGCACCACCCTGTGCACCTGTACCATCACATCCTCACGATGATTTGGTCGAACGCTTCGACCAACTTCAGACTCATCTCGATACTCACATTCAAGAGCAACATCAGTAACACGAGACTGACATGCAATAGTTTGGGGAATGCTTTACTGCTATTGATCACCGCTTTGACGCTCTCTTTTAGTACTTCCAACCAAACCCACCTCCACCACCATCTGACCAGGATCCTCTATTTTAGATTATCTTTGTATTGTAACTTTTTTTCTTAGTGTTTGCTCCTCTTTTTGGTGCTGTCAAAAGGGGGAGAAGGTTGTTGTAGTTTGTTCTATGGTTAAATGCATTTCTTTTTATTTCGTACTACATTTTTTTTTGTGTACTTTTCTTATTCTCGTGTTTAAATAAAAAAAATGCCATTAACACTTGCTTACAACAAATATTATTTGACATCATAAAAAAGGGGGAGATTGTGACCCCGAGTTTGAGATTTTGATGATGATAAATAATGTCGTTTGAATTATCTATTCACTGAATATTATTTTATTTGCTATTATCCATGAGTACTAACATTTCAGGAAGATCACAAGCTACTCAGGACGACAAGAAGACTTACGAATGTGTAGATTAGGAGTATGAGTCTGACAATTTATTTTGGTATTTATTTTATTTTTACTTTCTTGAGTCTGGCCACAAAATGCATAAAAGTCTGAGCAACCATGCACCGACACAGGGGGAGAGTATTTTTAAATTAAAAATTTAGAGTTTTTCTTTCTCTATATATCATACTGTACGATGTTATTTCGTACCATACGATCAGAGCTTTGTAGGACGATTCTGTGAATAGATCGTACCGTACAAATGTAACCCGTACTGTACGATATGTTCAAATCCAAAATCCCAGCCATCATTTTAACTTAAGTAAGTTATTTTATGCCGTTCGTACTGTACGAACAAGTTCGTATTGTACGGTTTATTTTAAATACTTACTTTATTTAACCGTGATTAGTGCAAGAAATCCAAGCTTAATTATAATTTGAACATCATACTGTACGAACCAATTTGTACAATACGATGAACAGAGATGAATTATAATCATCCCAACGATCGTCTTGGACGATCTCTTGGTTTTTCTCTCATCGTACTGTACGATGTCAATCGTACAATACGATGAACAGAGACGACATTTGATCATCCCGGCCATCTTCCTGTATGAACAATATTGTTATGGATCATACCGTATGATTTAAAATCGTACTGTATGAATGTTTTTGAACTGTTCGTACCACTTCGTACTAGGACGAAGTCTGTTTATACATATCATACTGTACGATTAGAAACCGTACTATACGATAGTAACGGCTACTTTGAGATTTCTGGGATTTTGGAGCCCATTTTTTAGGTATCAAAATTGTAATGTTTTGAAGGTGTGAATCAGAGAGAGGAGAACGTGGTTAGAGAGGGATTCCAAGGGAGAGAGCTCTTGAGAAGTTCTTTAGGGTTTGAGAGAGGGAGGAGAAGGTGAGCGTTGTGAGGGAGAAGATGTGTGAGGGAGATCACACGGTTGCTCCAAACTTGCTGCATCTTGTTCCTTATGTGGCCCTAGAAGAATTTATGGGAGGATCTCCAAGGGAAAGGCTCTTCTACATCCATGACCTCGAGGTACTCTGCCTTCTCCAGGAGGGAGAAAAATGAGAAGGTTCTCTGCCGTCGCTAGGAGGGTGAAGATAGAGTTTGGCACTCTGCCACGTTGGGTTGGTGAAAGGGAGTATTGTAAGGGCTTCTCCGCCTTGCCAAGGGGGCAAAAGGAGAGCTTTTGCTTGTAGTGAAATACCCGGAGCGGAAGACTCTAGGGCGTGGACGTAGGTCATGGTTTGACCAAACCACTATAAAAATTTTGGTGTGCTTTTTCCTTATTGTCTTTTTATTATTGCATGCATTTTATTTTATAATATTTTCTTGGGAAAATTTGTCAAATAAAAGTTGTTTAAATGTTTTCATGTTAAAATTTTAAAAGCATAAAAAAAAAATTAGAACTCCTGCTTAGGTTTTAATTATTGTCAAAAAGTTTTCATAATTCATCCCCCTCTTGTCCATCTAGTGATTTCAAACTGTAATGTGGTGCCACCTCTAGCACGGCATAACCTAATTTATTTTAGTAAAAAATAGAGATATCTAAGCCATGGCATCATCAAACCCAGCTCCACAGCTTCCCAAGGGAGAACTTTTGGATTACTCAAACATGCACATAGAGCCTCGAGGCATACTTCAGACCATATTTATACACATGCACATATGCAAAATATTCTCAAACACGTGCAAAAGGGTTCAATCATAAAAAATGTAGTGAGTTACCTTTATAAGATTGGCTCAAAATGAGTTCTAGCATACATGTATTTGATAGGTGTTTCAATTCTCCTATTCTTAGGAAAATATCATCCTCGACATTTTAAACTCAGATTAATGGAACATATTAGAGTATAACTATCTCATCTCAGACTCCTCCTAAGCATTTTAATTTTATGTTATATGCTTCAACTACATTGTCTCCATTGTGGTTTTTTTATTCCTTATCCTTCTAACATCATAAGCTATAATATTTTTTTGGTTCTTCTCTATAACTCAAATGTGAATGTATTTCAACTTCTTCTCTAGACTGCAATGCTCAGAATCAGATACCCATCTTCTCAGAGATGACACAAGAAATACATTATGAATATCATACATAAACTTTAACAATTGTAACATGCAATTTAGATTTTTCAATTATTTCAAATAATTTAAATGGTCTAATGTACCTTGGACTAAACTTTCCTTCTTTTGCAAACCTACTAATACCCTTCATCTATCAAATGTTTACATACAAAAAATCTCCAGCCTAGAGTTCTACAACTCAATGCTTGGCATTATAATACTGTCTCTAACTATCCTACATGGATTTTAAGCTATCTGTGATCATGCGAATCTTTTTAGTTGCATCATCAATAAAAGCTAATCTAATCATATTTTTTTCACCTACCTCTATCCATGATAGAGGAGTTCTGCACTTTCTAGCATATAATTATTCGTATGGGGCCATTCGTATACTTGATTGAAAACTATTATTACAGAAAATTCAATCAGAGGTACGTGATCTTCCAAGTTGATACTAAAATAAAAAAAATAACTTTAATAGGTTTTATAACACTTTAGTAACCCTCTCAGAGTGTCCATCATTCTACAGATAGAAGGTTATACTAAAATACAATTTTGTGCATATACTTACCAAATACCTCTCCATAATTTTTAAGTAAACATGTCATTTCTGCTGAAAACTATCATGTTCAGTATTTCAGGTAGTTGAATGATTTCTTGCACCTATACTTGTGCCAATCTATCTATAGAATCAAATTGTTGGATTAAAATGAAATATACAACATTGTTAGATGATTTACTACAACCTAGATAATGTATTATCCTTGACTTAATATGAGAAAAACCTTAACAAAGTTTATTGTTACTTACTCCCATTTCTATTCTTGAAATGATAATAGTTGTAAAAAATATCTCGATCATTGATGGTCTACTTCATTAATTAACATACCTTGAATTATGAAACAAAATCTACTTCATTCTTCTTTAATCTACACCACCAGAACATTCCTTTTAAGTCATTATACATTTTACTACTCCTTGAATGAATAATATAACTTGAATAATATACCTCATATAGAATCGCTAGTCTTAGATCTCTAGAATTAGGAGCCCACATCTTATCTTTATAGAAGATGATACCATAATTGGATAATCACACTTCATATTTCATACCAGATTTGATTTAATATATGAAATATGGGTACTCAACATCTATTTTATAAGCTTCTTAAATCCTTTCCTGTTGAGGTAATTGATCATCTGAGTTAGAATTATAGAATCTTAATTAATAGAATCAATCATCTCCAAATGTTGTATTTCTAGATCCTAAATAAGGTGTTTGTCAAAAGTAAGTAAAAGACTCGACATTCTAGAAGATTTACTTCTCAGGGCATTTGCCACTACATTCACATTAGTAGATACAAGATATTCATATAATAATATTTAATTATTTCAAGCCACTTTTATGCCTCATGTTTAGAACCTTCAAAGTGAATATATATTTCAGGCTCTGATGATCAATGAAAATCTCACATTTAACTCTATGCAAATAGGTCTCCTTATTTTCAAAGCAAATATAATTGTACCTAATTCTAAATCATTAGTTAGATAATTCTTCTAATGTGGATTCAATTGCTTAGAAGTATATGCTATAAATTTGTTGTGTTGCATCAGAACACATCGTAGTCATTTTAGTGAACTATTACTAAAAACCTAATTTTTTTGTACTTGATGGAATGGTTAGAACTAGAGCATATTTCAAGCCATCTTTCAATCTTTGGAAACTCTCCTCATAATCTAGCATCCAAAGAAAATCCATCAACATCCAGTTATAGCCAAATGCTTAAGAAGTTGTGTAACATAGTTATAGTAGTAGGCATCTAGCAATTAGTAGCAATTTGAGCTTTCTAAAGATCTACAAAGATACCAGTGCTACTCATCACAAGCCTAAAAAATGAAATACTTTATACTTGGAGAACTTAGAATATAACTGATGCTGCCTAAGAGTCTCCATAACAGTCCTCAGATGAAACATATGATTATCCTCAAAAGTTGAGTAAACCAAAATATCATTCATAAAGATAATAACGAATTGATCTAGATACTCCCTATTCATATTTCCATAAAAACTACAAGCTTATTATTTGCCCTAAAAGGTATGACTAAGAACTCATAATGTTTATATTAGGTACTGATAGTCATCTTCATCACATCAGCCTTTCCAACCTTTATTTAATAATATATAAATCTTAAATCAATCTTAGAAAACATAAAAGATCCCATAAGATGGTAAAATATGACATCAATCATAGGTAGAGGATATTTGTTCTTGATTGTTAGCTTATTCATTTCACTAAAATCAACACACATGTATATTATATAATTTTTCTTCTTCACAAATAGAATAGGAGCACACCATAAGGAAACACTGAGAGGAACAAAAGCACTGTCAACTAACTCCTGAAGCTATACCTTTAATTCTCAAAGCTTCTTATGTACCATCTTATACGGGGACTTTGATATCAGAGCTGTACTAAAAAATACATCGATGCAAAACTTAATGTCTCTATTAGATGGCAAACTCACTAACTCATGTTCATGCCACTATCCCAAATAGAAGCTAAAAATATAGTATAAACCCTTCTTCCATAACATATATATCTAAATAAAATATATCAAACATGAGAGAACTCCTCTAACTCTTGAGAATAAAGAGCTCTGGCTACCCATAAATAATAGTCATCTTTTTCAAATAATTAATCTGAGCTTCATATCGACTCAATTAGTCTATACCTAAAATAATGTTAAATTTATAAATAGATAATAAGATCAAACAATATATATTTACTTTTGATTAGATATTTTAATATTATAAAAATATACTCAACTAACAACCATACCATCATCATTTGATAGAAAAATAGATATGTAAAAATGTAATAACATGGAGAGAAGGTGTAGTAAACAAAAATACCTCTAAAAAATAAATGAGTAATTGTCTCCAGAATCATATAAAATGTGACAGGGCATATAAAAAATATAGGCCATACCTATAACCACATCTGGCATCTTTGGCCTAATGCCGAGTCAGGCCATATGTATGCCCCTAAACTTGAGCTAGAGCAACATAACTGCCATATTCTCTCTATCTACTCCCAAATGACCTTTATATTATGGAACCTGCCACAATGTTAGAATTACTACCTTTTCTTAATGATCCTGTAACAAAAACACAAGGTAGAATAATCCTCAATCTCCCTACATATCTAACCAAGCTCTAGACGTGCTATCAAAAAATCAATTAGGTCTTGTATGTGAATACTCAACCTCCATGTGTCAAGTATGCCCACATCTAAAATACTATCCCACCATCCTGTATCATAACCAAAGTGTCTTTTACCATAGCTCTAGTACACAGGTGACCCACTACCTAAATCTAGAATGACTAGAACTAGCCATACTGCCACCACACATAATTGATATAAGCTAACTACCTCTCTTGGAATCTCCAGGTCTAAACATGTTCCTCTTCTTTAAAAATTTACTACCACCAAAAGTCTCACCGCTAAATCTCTTCCTACTAGTAGCCCACTGCTATTGAGTAGCCATCAAATCATTCTCATTCAAATGGGCCTTCTTTGGTAGCTCAAAGAAATTAGAAATATGAATGGGATTAACAGTTACCTTATATTATCATGAAGCAATAAAAAATATGAAATGGACTTAAAGCTACCTTAGATTATTATGAAGCCCTCTTAGAAATGTATAATATTTCTCCTCAGGAGTGCTAATTATCTACATGACATACCTGGCTAATGTAGTGAACTTTACCTCTTACTGTATGACTATTCTGCTTCCCTTAATAATCCTTAGAAAAGTCTCCTGCATCTATTACCATGTAGGAGGTATAAAGTATGCCTTGGAAACATCTATAAACTCATTCCAACTAATCAGGGAGTTTAGTCTTCCTTAAAATTTCTCCATTTATTGGCCTAACCATAAGTGATTTGCTTCACCATTTAATAAATAAAGAACTTATAGTATATTCCTCTCAGTAGAACACTATATCCCATCGAGATTCTTCTCCAACCTCAACAATCAATCTTCTACAGCTCTGGGCTCAATATTGCCATCAAATCTTGGAGGGTTTAAACTTAAAAATGTTTTTAAGTGCTTATCAACAACATCTACTCTTACAGAGGAAATCCTATTATGAGCCTCACCCATCAGCTAAGCCAAAGGACTAGAAAATTATGAAATAGAATAAAAATAGACAGTAAGAGTAGTACTCTATAATGGTGTTGGTTGATTGGTACTCTGCCCACCTATCATATCTAGGTCTATTAGATCCATCAAAAAACTATATATAACACACAACGGAGCAGACATGCACATGAAAATAAGAAAAAATGATAGCAGAAAACTTCACTCTTCTATAAATAAATTCTTATAGCTTTGTTTTATAATTTATTTCCCCTAAAACTACTGCTCTGTTAGCAAAAAGGGATTGTCATAATCTAACCCAATGTAACACATAAACATATAGGTTATATAACATTGAATTGGGACTTGATAACCCAAGATCTAAGTTCTATGGGACTAATAAGACTTCTTCTATTGATGTATATAAATTATAAAGCTTCTAATTAACTTCAATAAGCAAAATAAATTAGAATCATCCATAAATTTCCTTTCATTTCATCCAAATTTATATACAATATCTACCCTATAGTACATGGCTATAAACAAGAAAAATAACTATTAAAATAAAACTTGCCATGATTGTAGAACAATAAAATAAAATACCTATATTAACTTAGATAGATCAGATCGTAAATTCTTAGATACTTAATTGGCTCTTTCCCTTTCCCCTCACTAGAAACATGATGCAGAATAGATATGAGCCAACAATGTTCAGCAGGTCAGACCCATTGACCTAAATTTTAAATTATTTACTTATTTTATGAAGTGAATGTAAAAGTAGTTCATAAGGAGTATATCATACTAAGCATTATATTAATTATATATGTCTAAAATAAAATAGACTATATATTGAAAGTAAATAAGCAAGCACTTTTATATCAGACTAAAATATAAAAGATTTTCCTCAAGCCTTTATATCTCCCATTAGAAATATGCTCTTATAAGTTTTATGTTAATATATCAAAAAATAGGCCCTTATGAGTCCCAATGCCCAACACATATCA
The DNA here is from genome assembly GCF_001605985.2 of Dendrobium catenatum. NCBI lineage: Eukaryota > Viridiplantae > Streptophyta > Magnoliopsida > Asparagales > Orchidaceae > Dendrobium > Dendrobium catenatum. Next base: position 444,852 of record NW_021319956.1, on the reverse strand, counting down.
TATATTCAAAATTTCAAGCCTTTGTGACTCCATTGTACATTTAGCATTAGAACACCACTTCTATAACAAAACTTGCCTCACATATAAGATCTCCTCATAATAAGATAATTCAAGTAGATAAGCATATATATCATTACAATTTGGAGCATGGATTATACATACATCAGCTTGCATAAATTCATAATGAGTTTTATAAGTAGACTATAATGTCAACAAAGGAGAAGCAAATTAGTATTTTAGAAACTCATCATATTATTAAGGATAATTTAGAATTTTATTTTAAATCTTTAATTATATTATAACATTATTTTCTATAATCATGATTATTTTATAAATAAATAAAATTACTTACATTTTAAAATTCCTAGTAGATTTTTTTTAGAAAATACCTAAATATCCAAAATTGTCATATCTATAACAAAAGAAAAGTTACACAGAAAATTTTTTGCAAATATAAAGTTATCCCAATTTGTTCAAAATGAAATTATAATTTAAATAAGAAAATCTTAAAATCATCATATATTTTAAAAACTAAGATAGTCAGAATATAACCCACCTTTAGACGAACAACTTTTAGAACTAGACTGAAAGTAGAAAGTGGATCGGAGTCGCTCAAACTCAATCTTTCTCTCACTATAGATCTCTTCTCTCTCTTTAGCTGGATGTCTTGAAGGAGAAATGGTTTTGAAAATGTTGAAAAAGGATATTTTAATATAAAATTTGAACATGGTACCGTGACATGAAAACTTGCGCTCTACAGTGCCCCCTTAGAAGAGCATTGCACTACATCTCCACCTCCAACGTTGCAACACCTAATTTATTTTGGAAACAAATAGAGAGCTCAAAGCTACAATATGACCAAATTCAATGATGTGGCTCCCTAAGGGTAAATTTCTAAATTACTCAAATATGCATAGAGACCCCTAGTACCCACTTCAGATAAGATTCAGACACTCACACACATGCAGAACAGTTTTTGACACATGCTATAGGGTTTAATCACAAAAAATAGTGATTTATGTTTATTAGGTAGGCTTAGAATAGGTAAAACTATACATGAATTCAGCAGATGTTACATAAACTTCGTCTAAATATGACCCAGTTAGATTCTAGCCCTAATTTGACTCACCAAAACTCATTTGAATTTCATGAAAATCTCTATAGTTGTTCTTAAGATGTTCCCCTTTTATCTCCAAGGTTTTTTAAGTCTTGAAGGGCTCAATTAATGAAGCCCCAAATGCCTTAAATCTACTTATCATAATATAACAAAATTTCCAACACCCCTACATATCACCTACTAATTGCATGAAACCTAAACAACTCTCCATCCAGATCCACGAAAGCTTGCCCATCATCCTTAATACATTTTTGAAGCCTCCCAAGGTAAAATGAAGGCTACACAATAAGGAATTAATGATCCTAAAAAAATCTCATTTATGATGAAGTCTACGTGTGTAATAAGTGCTCAAAAGCTCTTGATCACATCATTAAGGTTTAAGGAATATGAGGAAAAGGATTGCTTAGAATTTACACAACGTATTGCTCACACACACACACACACACACACACACACACACACACATATATCTTACTTTTGTTGACTCCTATGGAAGGTGAAGGAGAGCCCAAAAGGAACTTAGGATTTATTAACAAAATCTTTCACAACTCTTTATATTCAATCAAGGTCTTGGGCTGCCATGAACAATCTACCACTTTTGGAAGATACAAATGACATATTATATATTTTTTGTTTTGATTCTATGAACTCACGTAACTCTTGTGTCACATCCAAGATCCCTAGTATGTGATTTTGATGATGATAATATTGACTGAATTATTACATTCTTCCTTGAACATTTTAGATGTTATTTTTGTTTGTGAGCACAAACATTTCAAGTAAAATACACATAACTCAAGTTTGCTGAAAACTCAAGACTAGGTAGAATAGGATGTGAAAGAGTCTATAATTTGTATTTTCTTCATTTTTCATTTCTTGAGTCCAAACATAAAAGACTTTATGCAAATTGGGTGATCATGCATAGACATAGGGGGAGATTTTTTTAAAATTAAAATTTTTAAAGAAAAATCATAATATATAGTTTTCATTTGTGTTATACGATCAACTATATGAGAATAGGCTTAATGACTAATTGGAAAATTAGTTTCTATGAATTAATTAGACTGTATGATCTTATTCGTAATGTATAATTTATTTTGATCTAAAATCCATGGTAGCCATATTAAATTAAGTAATGTTTTTAAATTTGATTTTTGAACTAATCATATTGTACGATTATAATCATACTGTACGATCATTTAAAATCTTACTAAAATTAACCCCCATAATTAGGTAATTAAATTATGGTTAATTGATAATTACCGTTCATAATGTATGATCATTATCATACCATACAAAGAGGAAAGATGAAATTTGGTCTTCCCATAGATCATACCCGATGAAACCACAATTTTTTTATGCTAATCATATAACATGATATTAATATCATACTAGATGAACTACTTGAAATTAACTAATTGTATTATATGAAGTATATAGTACAAGACAATTAATAGAGATGACTTTTGATCATCCCAAGATTTCTCTCATACAAACACAGGAAATAAAATAGATCGTATGGGATGATCTCTAGATCGTACTGCATGATGTGTGAAAAAATTATGAATTATTCATTCTTCTTTGTATTAGATGGGTCTAGTTTTGAACTGATTGTAATGAATGAACTTGGATCATACTGTATGAACAATGATGGTTAACTTGAATTTTTAGGGTTTCTTGAAGCCTAATATAAAACTATGTTTTAAGTTTTTTCTAGAAATCAAGAGAGAGGAACGTAGCTAAAGAAGGAACTCTGAGAGGGAGCTTTTGAAGAAAATCAGGGTTTGTGAGAGGAAGATGAAGGTGAGCTTGAGTGTGAGGGAGAAGTAGTGTGAGGTGAATCACACATTTGCTCCGGGCAGCTCCACACTTGCTCATGTGGCATTGGTGAGTCTTATAGAAGCTCTCTAGGTAGAAAGGCTTCTTAGTCGGTCCTCATAGTTTTCTACCTTCTTCAGGAGGGGGGAAAAGGAGTCAATGTTCTCTGCCTATGAAAGGAGTTTCGGTTCTCTGCCACACCAAGTTGGTGAAGGAGAGCTTTATAAGGGCTTCTCTGCCTGGCTGAGGGAACAAAAGGAGAGTCACTTTATGTTACTTCAATACCAAGAGTGGAGGACTCCGAGGTGTGGACGTAAGTCAATGTTTAACAGAATAAATCTAATATCTGGTATGTTCGTTCTGATTTTACTTTCTCCATTTTGTTTTTTACACTTCATCTTTGTTATATATTCTTGATAAATTTCTCACATCTATATTCTATTGTATAATTTAGAATTTCATCATCATTACTAAAATTGTTGCTAAAGTTGAAGCTTCTACATTTTGAAATTAACTTGCCTATTTCTAAAGTTTGAAAAATAAATAAATCATAATAGTGCTCTTATTTAGGATTATTTTTAAAAGAAGTAATTCACCCCTCCTCTTAGCGCATCTCGAACTTTCATCTTGGGTGGCGAATAAGCAATTTAATAGTAAAAAATCTTAATATGGCGTTGTTTAATGATTCATTTAGTATTTCAATAGGTTAAACATCCATTACCATTATACACTTGATCTTCTCCTTATTTACTAGTCACGCCACTCCTATAAAACTATAAATAGACCCCTTATTCTTTATTTAAGAGGGATAGAGCAAGGAAGGAAGGAAGGATAATATAAAGAAGGAAAAGAAATATGAATCTCTCTTGCCACCAAGCTCTTCCTCAACCACCGCTAGGCCATCTATCATCATCAGACTTTCACTGAACTTTTGCCCAACTACCAACATTCTCTGGACTTACTCCCAGCCAGTGCTTGTCATTAGACTTCCGTTGAGTCACCCTCTAATTCCTGACATATGTCTGTCAATTGATTGTCACAAGACAATAATCTTTCTAATCACCAACATTGATTACGATCTTTCCAACCTTCACCGCTAACCAAGTATGGTATCTTCAACCACCATCTCTGGACTATGGTCTCTCAGATTATTGTTACCCAACCACTATCCTTCCAACTACTATTGCTCGACTATGATCTTTGAACCTCCATTTCCCCACGACTACTATCCTTTTAACAATAATTACTAGAAAATGATCTTTCTAACATCTATTTTCCATCAACAATAGTCCTTTTGACCATCATTATTGACAAAGATCTATCTGACATTTGTCATCCACCATCTCCAAACTACGATCTCCATGATCTTCATCACCCACATATGGTCCTTTTGACCACCGTTATCAGAAAATGGTCTTTCAAACTAATATCGTCTATCGACTACAATCCTTTTGACCACCATCATTAACTAAAATATTTCCAACCTCTTTTTCTCGCCAGTTATGGTCTCTCTTACCACCATCTCTAGAATATGGTCTCCCCGATCATCATCGCCAGACTACGATCATTCCAACCAACATCACCCGACTACAATATTTTTTGACCTCCATCACTAGCTAACTAATATCTTTCCAACCACCATCTCCAAACCATAGTCTCTCTAACATCTACCACCTAACTACGGTCTTTTTGACCTTCATCTCCCATTTATTATGGTTCCTCCGACCAACACCATTTATCAATTATGGTCTTACTGACCAAACGAACATGTGAACACTGATTTTTCCAACTCCTAACGTGTAATGAACTTTATATGATGTTTATTTTCTACATTGAGCAAAGGCCTTCACCCCATGGAAGGGCCTTATTTGTTATCAACTGCAAACACCAATGTATTCCTTTAAGCTGGGCAAGACCCCATTATTTTCCACATAAAAACTCTTGTGTCCCTTATGAATGCTTCAACAATACTTTCATTTGTTTGTGTGCTGGATCTTCATACAAAGCTAAGACATAAAACTTTATATCTCTCTACCACCGCAAATGTTCCAGTCCTCAATAATCATATTCATAGTTTTTTTTGCCACTACTTTAAGAAAATTTTATACTATGAAATTGCTTTTAACAATAGCTTTTAAGAAAGTTACTTTCTCCATAACAACTTTTTAATCATTTTTACAAAAAGTATTAATTGTCTCAAATTGACCCTAAACTATTCTAAGGATTACATATACATATATTCATATCTAAGAAAAAAATTATCGATTCCAGTTCTATTATTTCAAATACCATAGTTGGGATTGTTTGAGCAAAAAAGTCATATAAATTCATGGAAAAAGTGCTCATTTTTCATTCCATCTTGAGATCAATTTTAGAGTAACTCATTTCTCTCAATCACTAATTTTTTTATATTATACCATTTTATCACTTTGATAGAAGGCAATCCATAGAATTTATACTACATATAGGTTTATAAGTGGCATTCTTAACAATAATAATGATGATGGTTTGCTTTTCCTTAAAGAAATATAGTTAGTAGTATGATTTCTCTTGGGGAAGTGATTATGAGGGCTTTCCACACATATATTGTGTTTGAGTAATTACTTAGGAAAAGTGAAATATAAAGTATGAAGTGTGCTTAGGTATAGATGCAGGCTATTAAATAGGCTAAATAAAAAAAAATCAATCATGCACATCTTATCATATAAAATAGATTTAAATTATTTTCATATTTACTTTATTACTATTATACTTTAATGTTTTATATTGATTACACTATAGAAAAATCACCAATTTATAGTGGAGTTATAGTGGATTTTTTTGTTAGTAATGTGCATTTCCAGCAAAAAATGTTTTGCTAGTAAATTGTGCGTAAAAAGTATTTAGCAGTGAAAAAAATCCACTAGAAATATTTTCGATGGATTTCTTATAAAATACCCACCTTAACTAATAGAATACTCTCCTTTGAGATTTAACAAGGACCTATAGAAAAATCGATGGAAATCCTCCCAAAATTTTTTGTCAAAATTTTCATCAAAACTTTCACAATTTTCTTTATATCGAATATTTCTCACATAAATTCCATCGAAAACCTTTAAAAAATTTTAAAGAATTTTTTTTTTATTCTAGTTGCATGAAAATCGATTATAATTCACAATAGGTCATTCAAACACTTTATAACATACTCATATAACTCTAAACTAACATTATAAGCTAACAATAATTAAGAAAAAGCATTCATTAAAGTGTTCTTTTGAACAATCATGAAATAACAATTCTTATAATGTGCTTGTTTAAATATAGAGTTCATTATATTTTATAATACATGTTCAACATCTGATCGTCTTTAGTGTTTTCACTCTCCTTAGGCTCAGTCTCCAAAACCTTCTTCTTTTGGTATTTTTTTCTACATGATTGTAGTTTTGACAATATCTTAGATTATCATGTTAGAATTTGCCTCATTTTCTCTAGCTCCATGATGAGAGAAACCACCTTTTTGCTTACTATCTCTTCAATTTTGAGACCACCATAGGTTGTTGAGCTTGATGGTTATGTCTCATATGCATATTCCTGTGAGCCTAAATTATACACTCTCCCCTTTTGTCTCCCTCCCACTGCCAGTGACTACATGTGGAAATTAGAGAGCTGTGTGGATCCCGAAGAGGAACCCTCACAAGTAGAAGGTTGATTCTCCCAAATTCATATATAATAATCCTATTAGAAATGGAATACATATCATTTAGATATAAATTTTATACATTTTATTATTGAATTTTTAAAACTCACATAATATTTCTTCAAGTTGGATCAAACAATCGGTGATACCTTGCGAGTTAATGTGTGCGTGTGTGTAACTCCAATGGGGTGGCCTCTTTTCCATGTACCTTATTCTACTAAAAACCTTAAGGTGTGCATTTGTGTAATTAGAGAGGCTATATTTGACTTGTTTTACACCCTCTTCCTAGTGAATTCTATGGTGACCCAAGCTTTGGCCAATTCATTCCACACACTATCTCCAACCACAAGGGGCACTCGCCTGAGCTTCCAATATTAATGAACATATCTCTCAAGAAATTATAACACCACATTTGAAAATTATTTCTTATTTTTATATTATGTTTAGGAAACCACCTAAAGTATTTCTGTTTAAGATAGCCAAAATAGAATATATTAGTAGCCATTATATAAAAATATTTAGACTTCTAAAAAGGAATATTATTTACCTCAAATTCTCTAAACCACATATCTCAAACCTATGGTGGAATTTTCTTCCAAGATAGATATGGAGTATCATAACCGCTCCTTATGATATCCCTAATCTTATGAGTTAGCTGCTTAATGAGATTAAATTTACAAAACAAAAATTAAATTTCCTATTATTTTACTTATTTGTATAACTAACTAAATAAAAATTTATTAACATTAAGCACTTACGTATCTCCCTCAAGCTCTATCTATATGTGTATGTCCTCTAATGGTCCTGCTTCCTCACCCTGCTTCATTAATAATATTATTTTAGGCTTATAAAGAATGAATGAAATGTTTTACAAACTCTTTCTTTAAAGCCTCTTTATTTAATTTTATTAAAAATAAATATTTTAAAAAATTTTAAATTTAATCTAAGGATTTAAAATGTAACCCTATTTTCTCAAGAACATATCCTTATTTCTGCTAAATAGATGATTCTGAGGTAATAGGATATGATGATAATCAAACACTGAGTTTTTACCACATATTTTAATGGAAATGATTTGGTATACTCTAAGCAGTACATATAAGAAAACTTTCTCGTTGTGCTCTTACCAGATAGCATACCATATTCCAGAAGTTACTGATGGTCCATAATAATGTAGCTTTAAGGACAAATTTCTATTTAGTTAAGATATAATATGCTAGCACACACTCTTCCCACAATAACTTGAGGACATCAATTAAAGGGGAAGACATCTATTTTTATTTTTGGATTATGTTGTCTAGGTATAATAAGTGCCAAAAACATGTATGAGCCATACACATCTTAGGTTGTAGGTTATAAGGTGTTAATATAATAGTCCAACAAGAGCATGGCGAAGTTGTCTTATTATAAAGAGTGAAGACATCAACACATAATCCCAATCTTATCTTATGTGATTCTGTGGTGAATAATGTCTATGATCAAAGTATGTTTATGTGTTTGCATCTAATAGATGAACTAGAACACCTGGTCGAGTTACTTTTTTATACCATCTCATGTGACCAATGAAGCTGATTGATGCTATAGCCACTGAAGTTTATGAATGATGGTTAAATTAAATAATCAAGAATATGGCACATCCATCTAATTTCATTATTTCCCTAATTTAGGTTTGTATTAATGTGCACTTAAAGTATGAAATATCACTTCTATTAAGACATCCTTGTAATACAACATACAACCATTGATATAACAATCAATATTTGTAGCTGTCAGCCTTAACTTTGATACTAATTTCTTAGTCCTATAGAAATATATGGGAATTAAATTATTCTGAGGATTGGTTTCCTTAAGTAGGTCTATGAAGTCATTGAAGCACTCTCGAGGAACATTGTATTTAGTTTTAATGTTGAGCATCTGAACTGTAACTAATAACTAATAATGAGTAGTGCAACCATCCAAATGGATTATTAAGCAACACGTATTAATTCATAAATCTCCATGCTTTAATATTGGTGAGTCATCTATATGTTTTCTTAAGTTTGGACCCACAGTATAAAAAAATAGTTCTATGTGTGTTCCTATGTTTTGATAATCCTCTAGTATTCTTGAAGTTGTAGAGAGACCACATTGATAGTTTGAATGTGGCTTATATTCTTTATGTGAGGTCTAAATTTAATATCCATGCAAAAATTCTCTATGATATAAATCAAGTTTAACCACATCAGGTTTAATCTATGCTTAATTTTCATGCTTTGAGCTAGGACACATCCCACTTGACAAAATGAAGGTAGTTAACATACCATATGGATAAAATATTCAACAAACTTAATAAAGTTATATATGAGTGACTTTAATCCCAATAACAATATATTATATACTCACGACCTCTAAGTTCAGATATCTATATACAACTTGATCTAAAAACCCTAAAAAAGGTTGAAATAAGTCATTACTCTTTCTCCACCATTAATTAATAAAATTAGACTTAGAAGTACTACCTTTTTAGTTCCATTATAGAAAAGTCACTTATTTATGGCAGATATTTTTACTAAAAAAATGAAAATTTACTAGAAATCCTAATTTTTGATAGATTTCTTATGGAACATAACTCATTGCTTAAATCCAAATAAGAAAGCCATTTTTTTTGCTAAAATAAATTTGTTCGAAATATTTCTAGCAAGTTTAGGTGGCTTTTTGATGAATTTTGAGCACCAAATATTTATGTTCCTTATTAAGTTTTTTGATGAAATTCTTGTTGTTAATTATGGTAGAGTTTCAACAAAAAATTTAGCCATAATTTATGGAAAAATTAACCTACAAAAATCCATCATAAATTTGCTACACAAATTAAGGTGAAATTTTTTACAACAAATTTATTATGATAACAGAGGACAATTCTAGTCATATAATTTATTAAAATTCATCTTATCAAACATTTTGGCAAAAATCCATCAAAAATCCACTGGAAACCTATATCATTTTGAAAAAAAATAGCACCTCATATCAATTGGTTAACTTGTAATAATCACAATACAAATAGTTTAAGTACTGATTAAATATGCTAATATTTTAATATTGCATAAGCATATTGATGAAAAATAGTTAAAAAAATTATACAAAATATTACGATAGTTCAAAAGTATCAAAATACTACTACAATAAAATATAACTCTTATACATATAAAAACCAACATGCATGAAAAAATAAAGAATAATATCCACTAATCAAAATTTGTCTCTTTATTCTCCTGCTTGGCCATTGTAGGTGCATGCTAATTTTCACTAATCTTCTCCCTCATTCTTTGAAGCTCCTCTAGTATCTACATATATATGTCCAATTATGACTTTTGGATATTCTCTATCTATACTATTAGGTTTGCCACATGTTGGCTATACAAACACTCTAGAATGCTTGTAGAGATGCTGGAGGCATCAGAGGAGTATTCATCATATTTGATGGTCTGGGAGCCTAATCTATAAATTTATCCCTTTTATATTTTGCATATCACCTACAACCAAATACAGTAGTCAGAATAATCTGTTGAACCCCTAGATGATCCCTCTCAAGCTCCAGCCTAACTCTTTTGAAGCCATATATACCCCTCCTATAAATGATAATATAAGATTAATCATTATTTAATTATTACTTAAAATATTTTTCTAAATATTATAAACTTATATACCCACATAGGATCTCCTTACTCGTTCGTCCATTGATAAGTGTGAATAATAATATGTTTAATATGTTAATTTATTAGTAAAAATATGTTATTTTAGTTGTGTTTGTGAAGAAAAATATAAGAAGTAATATTTTGAAGTATGGTACATCACCATAATGTCTGATAAAATACTTCCATAGGTCCATAAGTGACATCATTAGAGCACCCAAATATGAACATGACAATGCCCAATCTTTATTTAACATCGCCATGACATCAGAGGAGCCAATACCACAAAGTCCATCTAATTATCCAAGCATCACAGTGTCAGAGGAGTCAACATCGCAAACACTAATCTTTGTCTATACAATACTGCTTCACCAAATTTTAGTGCCACTAAGTCAAGGGAGTGCCATATGGACATCATAATGCTCAATTGCTAGTAGTGCCATAGTGCTATAATTATAACTGTTTAGATCATAATCTGCTAGCAAAGCAATGCATCGTTTCTTTAAATAACTGGTCGATATCAACAAATTCCATAGAGAATGAAACCCTTCTTCGCTAAAGTGTTCATTCATTTTATGGGCATAGCGGCATAAGTGTCTCAAGCATTATGGTGCCAAAATTTATTTTCTTTATTTTTTTATAAATAGTTTGTCTATAATGTTAGTATAAGAGTTCAACCACTTATTTAATTTTTTTCTTTATAGTGCTTCTTTGATTTTCCTTAGGAGTGAGAACTAAGGGAATAAAGAGAAGTACTAGATACATTATATTATAGTGTTTGGCTTATATAATGGAAGAAATTCTGAAAGTTATAGGAGTGTAGAGGATATTATTAAACTTATCTAGTGATATCTTTTCTTCTATACTTTTTTTTTATTTTGTATAATTAATAAAAATGAATATGCTTCAGTTATTCTAAATGTTGGACTAAATTCTCTAGTTTTGAATTGATGGTGTAAATAAAATATGGAGTACTAATGAGTTCTCTTCATCAATAATTTCATGATATTTTCAATATACTAGGTCTTCATTTATTGCACATAGTGGCCATACCTATAATTAATATCAGGTGTAATGCAGAGCCTTGGAATTAGAAAGAAAGAAAAAAAAAACTAGGTATGTTGGATTGGTATGATGTAAGCATTGGCATAGTGCTTGTCATGTATCAAATATATAGAGGTGAATTATCTTGAGATGGTTTTAATAGTACCCATTTTATTTACTTTTCTATGGTTTTTATAGGGTAATAAAATATGGGATTTTAGAGTGGTATTGAGGCTAGAAGAGTTTAATCTATCCTTTATCTCTTCATGCTTGATTTAGCAATCGGTGATGCATATGCTATGAATAAAATCAATATAAAAGATAATCATTAGGAGACATTTATTTATATTTCATCAATAAAAAATAATTTATCTAAATAGTATTTCATTTAATTATTTTTTATTTTATATTAAGTGATTTAATCTCCACCAAAAATTATTTTTATTGAGTAGGATAATTATTTTAGTTGAAGTAGACAGTGCTAGTAGTTACAAGTAAACATTCTTCCTTGTGAGATCAATACTCTACTCTATCACTATATTAAGTGGGATTTTTATAATTTTTATACATAAATAAACCTAAGCATTATTTATGGATTGATAGAGTCCTAAATCATTTTCATAATTCCTTAGATTACTCCACTTCCACATCAAGTATTTGACGCCATTGCCAGGGATGAATTTAATTTATTTGCAAATTTATTAAATTATTAAATTAAATAAATAATTAATCCTACTATACTATTTTTTTTTAATTTAAATTATTGATTCCATATCTATGGTTGCATCCTTATAAGACTTATAGGGGAGGTACATTTAAATTTTGATTCTAAATTTGAGAGAACCCTTTCTAAAATTAGAAGCACCAAAAATTTTTTTAAAATGATCGACCCTTTCAAAATATAGATTATATAAGACCACTTAAGGATTTTGCAAACCCTTTAGTAGATGGAATTTACCAAAGTATAAATAGACCCGCCAACCAAGCAAATAATTTTGAATTTAAACCTGCAATCATTCAGGTGGTACAAAATTCTCTATTTGGTGGAACTTCCTTTGAAGACCTTAACCTAAATTTAATAAGTTTTTTATAAATTTATGCAACAATTAAATATAATGGTCATGATAATAATGCCATTAGACTTTGATTGTTCCCATTTTCTCTAAGAGACGAGGAAGAAATGTTGTCAAAATTTTTACCCCCATGATCTATTACCATACGGAATGAGTTGGCCCACAAATTTCTAAGAAAGTATTTCCCACCTTCTAAGACTACCTAGCTTAGAAATAACATTACTTTTTTTTACTCAGTTAGAAAGAGAATATATTTGTGAGAGTTGACAGAAATTCAAGAAGATACTTAGAAAGTACCCTCACCATTCAATATCTGATTGATTGACAATTCAAACTTTTACAATGGATTGGTAAGATCCCTTAGAGACATAATTTATGATGTAACTGGAGGTTTTTGATGTCAAAACCTATTAAAGAGGCTTATGAATTAATTGAAGAAATGATAATAAATAACTTTCAATGGCCGTCTGATAGGGTGAGTCCTAAGAGAGTAGCTAGACTTTATGAAAATTATTATTTATTTATTTTAACTACACACGTTACAAAAATATCAAAGAAATTGAGCACTTTAGGCTTAATTTCTGATTTATCTTTACATTTGGAAGATAAAAGTGCAATGAAAGAAAATGTATACAAGGGATTGAAGATATAAATTTGATTTAAAGATAGAATAATCTCTAGTTAAATGCATATAATCTAGGTTGGTGGTATTACCCAAATTTAATTTTTCAAATAATAATGGTGGAAATCAATGGAATTATGGTCAAAATAACCAAAACACAAATTGGAACAATCAAACTCAAGGTAATAATAATTTAAGACTAACATATCCTCATGGATTTAATCAAAGTAATTAGATATGGAACTAGGGAAACCCCTATAGAAGATGTGGTCATGTAATTGGGGACTTAATTCTAAGACCAAGCTACTACAATTAAAAAATTGGAAACTTAACTAAGTAATCTTGTAATTTCTGTAAGTAGTAGACCCATTAGATCTATTAAGAGTAATAGTGAAGTTAATCCTAAAGAGAAGGAGAGACATTCAAATGGGAACCAGTTGAAGAATAATATTAATCCACCTTAGCCAAATGGAAAATCTTGGTAAAGTCTAGCTGAAGACTATAAATTAACTTAGCACTTCTTGAGAGATAACACAATCTTATGTTTAGTCGGTTATCAAATTTAGCTTAAGACTATAAACTTTGCACTTTTAGGGAGGCAACCCTATCCTCTAGATTAGGATTTGTTTAATGTTCTTTTAAAAAAAACCTTTGAGAGAGAAGAAGGGAGCACCATGGTGACATACCTTTTAATACCGTAGCACCCTAACGACCCTTAATGATTAAAATTTCAATTTTTTTAAAACTTCAAATAACCAAAATGAAAATCCTACCAAGAATGAGGATTCTTTTCACTTCTTTACATGGAGAGTTTTGCCATTACTATTAATTCGAAAGAATTCAAAGATGAGTTACATGAAGATGAGAAGTAGTGTATGGAAGAAATAAGAAAGATGCATGGTGGTAGAGTTTTTTTTTTGTATGATTTCCTTCCAGGGAAAGATGTGTTGCTATTTGATTCTAAGGAAAAGTATTGCCATGGGAAAATCAAATCTAGATGGACTGGTCCTTTCACTATCATAAGCATGTGTCTTAATGGTTCCATAGGATACAAGATAAGAAAACTTTATAAACCATCAAAGTCATTAATGGGTATAGATTTAAATCATGTGATTAGAAGAGTGAAGAATTCTTAAGAACGTGTACGTGTTTTTATTATTATACTTTATTATTTTATAGAAGATAAGGAAGAGTTGGGAGATTTTGGCTTGTGTAATTATACTTAGGAGATTTTGAGAGTATTATTGAATGTTGGGTACCATGTGTACTAGTTATCCTGTAAATGTACTATGTTAAGAATGTTATGTTATGTTTGTGTTTTCAATATATGTTTTATGTGATTTTTAACACTCATATGAAAGCATGTATTTGTAATATTTGTTTATTTGTTTATTTACATATTAGAAAATTTTGTTCATGCTTAAATTATTATTATCCTCCAATTACTTTTATATTTTAATTATTTAGTTAACCCTTATAAAAATGATAATTAAAATTATGAAAAAATTAGGATAATAATAAAATCCTAGATCCTAATTTGAATGAACTCTATTTATACTTCATAGGTTTGAAAATCTATTACATAACTCATTCAACCATTTGAGCTATTACCATAATTTAAATTTATAATTTATACCTTTATGAATTTAATTTTTAAAAATTATAAGATGAATAGTTAGTATTGAAAATTAGATATGAGTAGATTATAATTTAAAACCATAACTAACCTAAAGATAGAATTAGTAAACTTATCAAGTCCATACATCTAAATTATTAGGACTGTATGAGAATCATAAAGAATAAGTTGATATTCAAAATCATTAATTATGTACTCTACAAAAAAAGAAGAAAAGAATTAAAAGTATTTCTTTAAAAGAAAAAAATGAAAAAGATGAGTGCATTTAAAAATTTGCATCAGTGAAACCTGAAAGATTTGAAATATAATCTTATACAAAAATTATAAAAGATAAGATGAGAGATTTAATACAAGGGATGATGAACTAATGAAAGTAAAATTTTAACTACAACCACATCCAATTATTAAAACTATATTATTTATTTCAACATTCAAAAGTTAAAGATTAAATCTATAACTTATATTTTTAAATTAGGAAAATACAAGAATGATTGATTAAGTTTAACTATTGGTATTTTTCCAAATAGAAGTATAATTTTGATTCATTTTTTCTAATTCTATATAGTACATTTTTATCCTATATTTTAGTAATTTTAGATTATTTTTTTTTTATTTTGGATAATCACTTAATCAAAATTACAAACTTTTATTTTACCTGAGAATAAGCAAGAGTTTAAACTAGGGAGGATTACGTAATACATGTGGTTCAAGTATAGATAGATGATTAGCAATTTGATTTTTAGTGCCTTATTAACCTCATTTTTATATGAGGTCATTAAGAGCTATCCAAAGTTTTAATTGTTGATTTGATGGTTGACATTCATCCAAATGTCAATTACCTAGATCTCAATCTAGATTAAAATCCATCCCGACTTCAAATCAATTCAAACTCCAAACAAACCCAAACTTCAGTTAAAACCTCAATCAAGCTTCGAACCTAGCTTTAATCATGACCAATAATTAATAATCCTTCAAATGATTTTAAATGATTTGGGTAATTCAAATTCAAGCATTTAAATCCAAAATCTTGTAATCCAGACCAAAATCCAAGACTAAAGACCTATCTAGGTCCTAAAAACCTTTTTCAATGGTTTTTTAAATATTTCAAACCCTAATCAAATGACCTCCAAGTCATTATCTATCAATTTCATATTGATTAGCCATTCCCCTTGGGTTTATCCTCAAAATAAGAGCTTATTCTAAGACCTCTAGCCCCAACTATTGAATTTATTCCCAAAGGCTATAAACCTTCAAATATTTATGGCCTATGCCACTGGACCCTCTACCTTAGGGAATTTAACCTTGGTAGCTTCCCCAAGACATTTGATCATGTCTAGACCCTTGATTATGACATGTTATGCATTAATTTGCATTTTAGTTGACCCACTTTGACCCCTTATTTACCAGGGGTCAAAATGACCAAATGCCCCTTAAGGGAAAATTTGAAGTTTCCTCTAAACTTCAACATGATCCAATCAAATAAATCCTTGGAACTTTTTCCAATGCATCCTAAACATCATTAGGAGTGCAAAACCAGACCTTGATCAAGCCTAGTTTACCAGGTCAACCTATTTTGAAGAAAATTCCCCTTAGGAGTTTGAATACTCATTTCAATCCAAATGGTCTCTTCTTTACATGAGACCACTTCTACCAAGTTTTAAATGTTAAACCAAACTTGTCAAGCCTAAATCTAGGCTCTGGGTAAACCTTGTTGACCAAGTCAACCTAGATTGACCAAATGATCCCTTTAGGCTCCAAATGGACATTTTTTGTAAAATGACAATTTTAACCCTTGAAACCACCTCTACCAGACTCCATTGATCAAACCAAACCTATTGAGCCCAAACCTAGACCATGGGTCAGCCTAGTTGACTAAGTTAACATAGATTGACTAAATCAAGCCTTAAGCCCTTCTCTATATAAAATCAACCCATTTAAACCTTATCAAGCCCTCCAAACTCTCAAGCTCACTTGAGTAAATGATTTAAATATATCCAAATATTTTCAAACTCACAATGGGTCAAGCTTTGACTAATTTGACTAAGTTAACATGTTGAGTTTGGTCAAATCCCCTTGCTCTTGATCAAATCACTGTATATTCAAATCAAACCATATCAACTTTTTTAAATCATTTAATTATATGATGTTAATCTCCTTAATCATTGCCATGGGTCAAAGTATGAATAGTTTGACCTGGTCAAACTATCTTATGTGGTCAAATTTAAATTCATTTCCATCTTTGCATGTATACTTTTAATTCACCTTATTAAGCCTCCAAGAAATCTCAATAGCCTCCTAGCCAATTTTCCTTTTCGTTCGAGCTCCCAATAGTCTCCTTAAGACTTCCCCAACTCAACTTTGCCAGCCAAAGTTTGTCAGTGATGATCCTCCCACCACTCAAACCACTATAATGTCCAAGGCCCCATCCACTCAATCCAGAGCTTTTCAGATTACAATGCTTGAAGAAGGATAAAACCATAACATTGCCTCAATCCATCAATTCAATCAAGGTAAAACCATAACCCTAGGATAGAACACTTAGCTTTAAATAGCTTTTCATTAAGTATATTTTAAGCCGTAGGAATATATCCCCATGATTTCTCTTCATGAATTCTATCTAGTTTAAAATTTTAAGTGAAATGGTTAATCCAAGTGGGAGAATGATGTGTTTTCTTAAATTAGGGCTTCAGTTTAACCGTGAATGAACTGCATATTTTACGGGCCATTTATCTCATGATCAACGATCCAAATCAATCTTACACGTGATTTTGTCTAACTGCAAAATTTGCCCTGCAGATCTGCCTTTGGTCTAGCTCGATATGAACTATTAATCTCAAACTAGGGGAATTCAAAGACCATGGTGGGGCGCTGACAAGGATAAGTGAAACTGCATATGCCCTACCATCGCTTTATTCAAATGACAATGATTATCACATTTTGATTCGACCAATCTCGTGGAGCTATGTAGCCTCCCGTTATTGCCACATCGCCAAAGCTTTAATTTAATTTCAAAAGTATTTTTAAATACTTTTCTTTAATACAAAACTTTAAAAAGTTATTAAAAATTCAATTTTGATTCAAGAAATTAATACAATATATAAAAAAATATTAATATTTTTAAATTCTTTTAAATTAAGATTAATATGAATTTAAAATATATTATATTTTTAAATTATATTAAATATTAAATATTTAATTTTTTAATTAATATTTAATTAAAAATATTTAAAAATTTTAAAAATTTTAAGGAAAATATTTAAAGTATTTTTGGATATATTGTTCAGAGTGTTGATGAAATAGATGAGAATATTATCAGCAGAATTCAAGTTGGATGGTTGAAGTGGATGAATGCATTGGGCTTGTTGTGTGAAAGAAAAGTTCCCCTCAAATTTAAGGAAAAATTCTATAAGATTGTGGTAAGACCTGTAATGCTTTATGGTGTCGAATGTTGGCCTTTAAAAGAGAAGCATAATATTAAGTTAAGTGTTCCAGATATAAGGATGATTAGGTAGATGAGTGGCTTTACCCTTGGAGATAGGATTCAAAATGAGCATATATGAGATAAGGTTGGAGTAGCTCTTGGATGGTTTGGTCACATTAAATAGAGGCCTTCAATTGACCCAGTTAGGAAAGTTGAGGTATTAGATTTGACTTATGCTAAGAAAAATAGAGATAGACCTAAAAAGACTTGGTTATAAAATATTAAAAATGATCTTTCTTTATTAGTTTTAAATGAGAATTTGACTTTTAACTGAACACAATGATGAAAAAGGATTCATGTAGTTGAACCGACATAGTACGATAAAGGTTTGTTATTGTTGTTGTTGTATTCTCTCATTTTCATAGAACATGTTAAAATTATGATAATTTTATTTTCAACATTATTTTTAATATTAATAATGTTTAACTCCTTTAAGTGAATTTAGTTATTAAAATATAGAAGAAAAAATAATAGTAAATAAAAAACTGAAATTTGATATGAAATTAATAATATTTTATATTTAAAATTTTAAAAATCCAAAACAATTTTATTTAAACTTAAAACATATTTTAAAATATTACATATATTTTAATGATTATAAATACTTAAATATTAGAATAATTTAATTAGAGATCAATTGAAACAATTTTGGAAGATTTTAGAAAATAATATATTTAATATAATTTAAAATTTTAGAGAATTATTAACATTTATTCTTCTTGATTTTAAAATTATTTTTTCAGATTAATTATTTTTCAATTCATTTTAATATGTACTTAATATATAGATATTTTATAAAAATAAAGAAAATTCAAATTATCAGGAAAAATTAAGATATAAATACTCAAAAAAATTTAGAATTGTCAAATATTTTATTTTTAAAATTAATATAATAAAATTTAAGTTTCATTAATATTTTATAAAAGTTAAATTTTTTAAGGTTTTTTGATTTTATTATTATTTATTTAAATGTAAATTCGATGTTTTTTTTTAAGTTTGAGAACTTTTTATTTAGATTTATTATTTCATCAATTTAATAAAATTATTTGAATTTAATATTTTTTTTAAATTTAGAAGTTTTAAAGCTTAAATATTTATAATATTATACTTATATATATATATATATATATATAATCATATATATAATATTATATTTACTATAATATAATATCTATTATCATTATATATTATACTTTGAAATAATACTTAATTTCAAAATGAGGTATAGTTAAATTTTGTGAGTGCTTTGAGTGAGACTTGATAATTTTAAAGCAAAGATTAATTTGAAGAATAAACGTTGGGCTAAGCGAAATGATTATTGAATAATTATAATCTTATTATATGTTAATATGATGTTGATAATTATGGACTGTTTTCTTACTTCTTTGCAAGTTAGGATGCCATACACACCGTAGTTTTAGGGCTTCTACCTGTGTCTAGAATTTTGATTCTTATGATTATTGTATGTTGCATTTGTATATGTTGTCAAGGGTTACTGAAATATTAATTTAATCATATATAACGTAGCGACATCTTTAGGACAAAAATTAAGGTCTTGTTTATAAAACATAGGAAAATTTTAGAATTTAAAATGTACCTCTAGTAGACATGAGACTTTGAACATTAAAACATAGTGACATCTCCCGCCTTAGGAAATTTTCCAACTATTTTTTAAAATCATTAAGATAATTATTTAAATAATTTAAAATTTAACCCATAATTAATCTTTAAACTTAAAAAAAATTATAAATAATATATCAAGCTGACCATAATTCAATTCGCAACATAAGAAATTTAAACGCCCTCTAATTTTACTTGAATTTTTAGATTAATTTTATTTTAAGTCAAAATTAATATATAGTTAATTAAAAATAATAAAAAAAATTAAAAAAAATTCTCAAACACTTGAGAACACGCTCTTAGGTTATTTCTAACATTTGGGCATGATTTAAAAAAATTTAGAGTTCATTTGGATTCAAATCATCAAATCTCTTTAATTAAACAATTTTATAATTCAAATTAATTACCCAAACTTCTAAAATTCATAAATAATTCTAAAAATTCTAAATTAAGCAAACTCAAAGGCATTGGACTCCATTTGGGGTCTAATATTTATTAAAAATATCAAATCACCATAAATAATTTAAAATAAAAAGTCAACATTTTGGTCAATTGTAGTTCAAAATCAAGTCAAAACTTCAGAAATTCAATATTTAATCTAGAAATCCAAAAAACTTTAATCCAACTTTAAAATCAGTAACCAGCCAATTTCATTAAAACTTATCAACTTTTAAGCTTCAACTAATTAAATCTACTTAAATATACTCATTACCACTAGGTAACCCATGCCTATGAGGTTATTAGCTTAGCTCCAAGGTAGGTGAAATAAACTTCAAGGCCTTGGTGAGCTACAAAGGTGGTAGCCATCTAAAATTTAAAATACAAAAAAATTAATTTTAATTCATTAATACTTAAACTTTAACTAAACTTCCCCATAAGCCTTTCACTAATTAGAACATCAAAGACCTTTAATGAACTACTCTATATAGGACATATCCAAATTACATTGCCTACCTCACACACTTTAGATGGTTTTCTAAGACAACCAACTCTAGTCTTAGGCTAGGCTGGTGTTTTACTTTATTATTATTGTGTGCCAAATTTTTCAAGTTTTCACTACACGCTCGTTGATATAACATCTTGATGTATTTATAAAAATTTCATTGCAATCTATAAATTGATGTGATGAGAGTTAGATTATCCTTAGGTAAGGGATGATTTAAATGATAACATAATCTAATACATGTGGTCATGCTAGTACAAAGCTATTAAAAAGAAAGGGAAAAAAATAAATTAAGCTTTCAATTAACATATTTTATGTAGGTGCTAAGCATATTAAGTCACTCTTTAAATAACAAAAAGTATAGCCACGTGTGGTTGGGTTGAGAATTTGAATATGATATGACTGCTTGGGATTATTTGAATGTTAATCATTTAGAATAACACTACAGGTGGTTTGAGTCTAGTTTTTTAATTTTTTATTCAAATATAATTTAATTAAAGTATTGAGTTATAAATGTTTAAATGTGACAAATTTGAGATGGGATATTTATATCCAACGTGACAAATTCAAGTTTTGGTTTGGACGAAGCGGAGTGGAGCGATGAAGCTGAGCGAAGCGATGAAGCGGTGAAGCGATGATTTTGACGGAGCATTGGAGGTCAGAAGTTCTCCGTCGGTCTGGTGTGGCCGATGGATGGCCTAGGTGGATCTATTTTTCTTATTGCATAATTGATTTGATTTTGGATTTAGGTGTTTTTGGTAGACCAAATTGTTTGAATGGGCATTTGGTTGACCTTTGGGTTCAAAGGTTCTACGTAGGCATGTAATGGCTGTTAAATTTTCTTGGAATGGTTTTTCAATCTTGTTTAGATTTGATTTGTGTTGGGATGAATGTGATTTTGCTTTTGCGGAATTTCTGAGGTTGTTTTGGATGGAGATTATCTTGATGAAGGTTCTCTGTTGGCTTAGTGTTTTTATCAGTTGTTCTTGGTTTGATTCTTCATATGGCGTAATTTCTAATCCCTTTTTATTTGGTTTTCAGTTATTCTGGATTTGGAGCGAACATAATTTTTTGGAATCCTTTCTTGCGGAGTTGAGAGGACCACCATTTTGACGGTGTTCGTCCATTGGCGCTGTATGCCTGATTTGTGTGGCAGAGGTATTAACAATTCATTTTCTCTGCATTTGCATCCAAAGTTGTTCTTGGACTGCTTCTTATTTCGTGGTAGTTATAAGGGTTCTGCTGTAGTGAAGCGAATCATTTACGTTGAATTCTTGGCATGCCAATGTGAAGAATCTTGGATGGATTGTGTTGGAAGTTTTAATAGAGTTTTAGTTTTTTGGTAGAAGAAATGGTGGCTTGCTTGTCAATCCTTCAACAATTATTGGTTCTTGTAAGGGAATTTGTTTCAAGGTTATTAGGAATGCGATTGACAGTATGTCTGTTGAACCTATTGTTGGCATGATGATGGTTCAAGGGTATCCACTGGAGATGATCATTAATGCAGACTCATGGAGTATTTCTACTGGATTGGATAAGGAAGAGAGTAATTGTCTTCCTAGAGGGTTTTCAGATGGCTTGGAATGGGAGCTTACCCCTTATATGGGATTTCTTGTGGATGGTACTGTCTTGGAGGTTGCTAGTACTAGTTTTATGAGCGGGAAGTGTTATGTTTTTTGACTGCATTTGTATGGCCTTTTTTTGGAAGATTTTTGGTTTCTTCCTTGTTCTGGTGATGGGATGAAGTGGACTTCTACGTTGTATATGCTTATGGTTGGAGAAGTATTTTCTTTCAAGTGGTTCGTGGCAAGGCTGTCACGATTTATGGTGTGCTTCAAATGGTAGTGATTGGTTCTTCCATGTGAGCTAATCTTTCAAAGGCTTCAAAGGTTATTAGTTTGTTTTCAGATATTCACAACTTGTTGGCAGTTCTGTTGAGTCTAGTAATTAGGTTGTTAAGCCTAAGTTAATGTCCCAAGGCTACCAAGAGGGGGGGTGAATTGGTAGTTTTTAAAAAATTTTAAACCCTTTTTTTAAAATTATGTTGAAGTGAAATAAAAATGTTTCTTTTAAGTTTTTGTAGAAAAAGATTTTCAACCATAGAGTTTTTAAGACTAAAATTAAAATGCGGAAATGTAAAAACAGTAAAGTAAATGACACCAGATTTATAGTGGTTCGGTCTAAAACCAGACCTACATCCACTCCCCAGAGGCACCCTCTGAGTATTGCACTAATACCAATAGTGACTCTCCTTTTGCACCCACAGCAAAGCGGAGAAGCCTTTACAACACACTCTTTTCACCACTCCCCAGTGCGACAGAGAACCGTCATACTTTTACGCAATCCACAGTGTTGGCAGAGAACCGTCCTTCCTTTCACACTCTCCTAGTGTGGGCAGAGAATCCTTCGTCCTTTCACACTCTCCAAGTTTAGGCAGAGAACCCTTCATCCTTTCACACTCTCCTAGTGTGGGCAGAGAACCCTTCGTCTATTCACACTTTCCAAGTGTAGGCAGAGAACCGGATCTCCTTGACAGATCCTCTCCCATGAATCTATAAGGAAGAAGGAAAAGAGTGAAGTAATCCCAATTCACAAGTAGAGACTCTTACCTTTGAAATCCAAGTGAAGCCTTCTCGCTCCAATGGTAGGAATCCTCCCTTGAATGCTCTCTTCCACTCTCTCCTTGGCTATTCTCTCAAGAGGCACGAAGATAAAATGACAAAAAGATTGGGTGGCAGTCTAATTTGGACTATTTATACAAAAGACAAGAAAAACCGCCCAAAAACTGCAAGTTTTCAAATCTGTACGCAGTGGTAGTACACACAAGAGCAAATACAATTCTTCTAAAATTGTTAGGATATAACTACACATTTGAACAATAATGTTTGGAATCATCAAAACTATACAAGTTGCTAAAATTTAAAGCATGCAAATAGCAACTATCTTAACAAGTTCTTCTGAGGGATGAAGGGTTTTTGGGTACTAAAGACTTGGAGACTCAGGATGGTTTTTCTAATCTAAAGCTAGATGGTACTTCTATGGATTCGTTGGTGGTTGTTGGAGGCTTGTTAGGAGTTCTTTTGAGTTTAGTTGTTGTTATGTGTACTGCTCTTGCAGTTGTTTTTAGTTATTTTGTTTCTCGTGTTGGTTCTTTTTTCCTCTTTGGATTTAAAGTAATGATATATGGGATTCTTACTAGTTCGAATTTTCTACCTTTTGGGAACTCTGGGACACTAACCAACCTTTTAGGTTGTTTAAATATTTGGTGTCCCCATCACCCCAATGGGTTTAAAATGTGAATTAGTAAATCACATATCCATTATGATAGATTCAAAGGCTTTTTTTGCTTTTGCTTTCTAGTTTGTAATTGTTTTTCCTTTTATTAATGCTATATGCATCCCTTAAAAAAACTTAGATTCCAAAGAGGAAAGGACATCCATTAGGGGAGAGTTCTCCTCCATTTGGAAAACAAAGTTAGGAAAATTTGAAATATCCAAAGAGGAAAGATAACACCATTTTCGAGGGGGAGTTTCATTTCATTTAGATTTTTGGACCCGACAAATCTAAGAAATTCGTAGAAGGATGAAGAAGTGAACACCAAGAAGAATCTAATTCTCAAAGTCACTTGAGTCTGAGTAGAATTTTGGTTATTATTAGTGGTATCCGGCCACTTCACTTTTTCTACAGGCCCTGAGTTGTAATATTAAGTGGCACTTGCACATTGACTTTCAATTTGAATATTAAATTTTATTAATTTATTTAATTGATTATGCAGTAAAAATTGCATATCTTTTCTAGCTTTTTTAATTGCATTCCGATTTTGATTTAGCCTGGAATTTAATTAGAGGCTCATAAGGGCATGAACAAAAATTATTCTATTTTAATCAAATTAAAATATCCAAGTCAACATAAAAACTCTAACAATTTTAGGAAGTAAGATCAAGCTCATCGAGGGTCATATATATTCATATTATACTTTTTCTTTCTTGTTAGTCACCTCCCCGCCTGTAGATTCTGGCAGGTCACCTGACTTGTTAAGGTGCAGCACTATCGAAGGGAAGTTATATAATCCCTAGATAAAATCTATTTTAAGCCTTTTTATCGAGCCAACTAGCATGCATTACATTAGAAATCATTTTAAAAGAGTAAAATATTTAATTACATTTAACTTTTAAGCTTCTAATTACCGAACATTAGTTAAGGGGCCAATTAGGATCTACTCTAGATGTTGGCCCCATTTTCTAAAACTTAATCAAATAATGTCCTACCACTCTTGCATAAAATATTGGATATATGGTTTTAATGAGCCTACATGGTTAGCTAGCTCCCCAATCCAGGCTAGGGTAAGTCTAGATTTGCACTACATTAGCTTGGTTCGGGCTACTAAATTTTAGTGCCCAAAATAGATTTAGGCTCTGAGGTAGGTTCAAACTATAAGACCTCAACCTTCTTGGAATATAATCTCGATCTTCTAATAAAATTGATAACTCAAATTGAATCTCTTTTAATTCAAAATTTAAGCTCAATATATAAGATAGGTTGAGGTTTTTCTAATATGTTCCAGAATCCTAAGACACATCTTATATATCCTCTTTTGACCTCCAAAAAAAAGTGTTCAATTTTGATCCAATCTCAGTTGAATTTCCAATCTAACTCCTTTGATATTAATCTTTATAAATTTAAGATAAAATTTCTACCATTATTTTATTCAAGAGTGTTTGTAAGAGTCTTATATTTCTTATGATGTAATTAACTATGAGGTCTTGCGCTCATAAGAGATTTAGAAAACTTGATTAAACTTAAAAAAAATCAATTTTTTAAAATATAATTAATTATATTTGGGAAAATTTAAATCAAAATTAACGATCATTATAATCATTTTCAAATGATCAATAGTCATTGGATCTTCTTTCCTTAGAAACATATATCAATTAATATCTTAAATTTAATTATGAAATAATGATATTTTATATAAAATCATAGTTAAATACTTATTTGGGAAATCGTCTTGACCCTTCGGGGTCATATATAGTTCTTGCTCGAATTTGACTATGATAATCACGATGAATTTTCAATCTTATAAATTGAACCCATTAGAGAATGATATTTTTTCCTCATGAGATCATATATTATTCATAATGAAGTGTTCGATTATAAAATTAAAATTCAATAAATTAAATTATCCCAAGGAAAAATTTATCTTTCAAAACTTCAACTTTTCAATCAAACATACCCTTTTTATCAAAATTTTTTATATTAATTTTTTATAACAAAAAAATTCACCTAACCAGTCTTGGTTTGGTGTTTTTCTTTGTCATAATATATTTGATGGCAGCATGATTAGTGTAAATAATAACCTTAGTATTAATTTAATACAATATGAACTTATTAAAAGCAAAAAAAAATAAAAAACTAATGATTATTTTTTGTGGTTATATAATTAAATTGTGCAGAATTCAAAATACTTCTAATAATTAGGTTTTGGGAGTAATAACCAACTACTGGTTCTCCTGGAACTTGTAGGTGTGTCTATGCAACTCAAATATAGTAAGTCCTCCACCTAGCATCTCATTCTACAATATATAGTGCATCAAACCTGCTGACGAGTGTAAATAATGTTATATCTTATATGTTAAATTGTTAATGAAATTGTGTTGTTTTAGTTATCTTGTGTAGGAAAAACATAAGAAAGGCATGAAATTCCAAATACCATACAGTATCACAATGTCAGACACTATTTCACAATGACCCCATCATTGATATTAATGAAATGCCTATTATAGACAAGGAGACACCAAGTCCCAATTTAACAACACCATAACATCAGAGGAGTCAGCACTATAAAGCCCAATCTCTATCTACATAGCACAACGATGCTAATTTTGAGTGCCACTATGTGGATGTCACAACGCTACAGTTGTAACCAACCAGGACACAATTTGCTAATGAAGTAATATAATAATTCATTAAGTAGTGGGTCCACATCATTAAGGACCAAAGAGAGATATTACAGGTATACATCTAATTTTAAAGAAGCTCTAGTATGTATGTTTAGAAGTAGCCACTACAAGAAAACTAGCTATTTACGATGGAAAAATCCACTTTAAAAAATCCAAGAAATCCATAAAAAATCTTTTTTTTGTGGTGGATTTAAAATGGATATAGTTTTGATGCTGAAATGAGCATTACAAATATAGTTATGATGGACAAAATCCATCGATATTTTTTTTTATAATGGATTTGTGATGGATTAAAATGGCGGTTTCATTTTTGTAGTATGCCATAAATTTTTTCACAAATGTCGATACTAGAACATCATATAAATAGTTATGTTGAATTTCCATCACAAATTTATCACAATCCTGTAGCATAAAAAATATCCCCTATAATATTTATTTGGGCTTTCTAACATCCACCATCCAAGCATTTATTAAAAATAATTATGCAAAGAAAATAAAATAAAATAATACTATGCAAATTGCTCAAATTAATGAATAAAAACAATATTCAATAAAATTCAACAAAAAGTTATAACACAGTTATTTTTTCAACACAAATTCTACATTAAATGGCTTAAAATGCATCAAAAACCATCTCTTATGATAGTCTAATTAGAATCTATATGCTCCCCATCATGTTTGATCGATGGTGGCACTGGTTGACATCGGTTAATACTCTTGCTTATTCTTTTAAGCTCTTCAAATATCTTAGTGGTCATGTTCTCTTGAGTTTTTTAGATATTTTCTAACTTTGTTGCTAAGTTAGCCACCTGTTGGCTAACTAAACTCTCCTGGCTTACTATTGAGTGGCTACTGGTAGAAGAGGTCTGTCTCTTCTATGAGAAGCGCTGTGAGCCTAATCCATAAATTTTCCCCTTCTACATTTTACCTATATCCATCGTTGAAGTGTAGTAGTTCAAACTATTTGCAGAACCTATAGAGGATCCATCTCCAAATGCCGCTTGGCTCTCTTAAAGTCATGTATACTCATCCTATAAACATAATATAATATAAGATTAATCACATATAATCAAAACTTGTAATTTTTTTGTAACTATAATATTCTTATATACTTATATATGCCCTCTCGGCTTACTTATCCACCTACTACTAGTCATGTTGATAGTTATGAGTGTGACTGTGTAACACAATCGTAGTGGGTTCTCTACCAAACCTTTGGAAACATACTTAGATTATAATGTATATATAAATAAATTATTAAAATTTATTAGAGTTCTTACCAATGTCTATTTATGCTCGGTGTATAGAATTGAACCCCCATTATGTTGGGAGAGCTTCCCAGGCCTTTAACATCAGAAGCTCTATTTTTCTTATTATGCTCCCTCCTCATTGTATAGTCTGGGCTACCCCAAGACCTCCTAAGCTCACCCCATACACCCTTCTTAGTCCAAAGTAGGCGAGCCTATCCTCCTAATATGTGTAAACATGTCTTATAGAAGAGTCACTCCACATTTCTCAAAATTTATTTTGATATGAGTATTATGCTGGGGAAACTAATAGAAATCTTGCTACACATAAAAAAAGGAAAAACAATTATTATTTATTAGCTTGATATAAAAATAATAAATGTTAATAATATTGTGGCTTACTAACCTTAAACTCCCTGAACCACATATCATGCACTTCCTTTGGGATTTTCTTCCTAGAGACATATGGAACAAC
Organism: Dendrobium catenatum; assembly: GCF_001605985.2. Taxonomy (NCBI): domain Eukaryota; kingdom Viridiplantae; phylum Streptophyta; class Magnoliopsida; order Asparagales; family Orchidaceae; genus Dendrobium; species Dendrobium catenatum. Next base: position 416,472 of record NW_021319956.1, on the reverse strand, counting down.
AAACCTGTTATGTATGATATCTCAAATCTTGTGCATGGGGTGCTTTGATGGAAGAAACATGTACAAAGTATTTTGTTAAAAATGTGTGTGTGTGTGTGTGTGTGTGTGTGTGTGTGTGTGTGCATTAAATATAAAACATACACATTTATGTACATGTCATGCTCAGGCTCAATCAATAAGCACCTATCCACAATTAGTGTTGTGGCTGCCTGTGTGAAAGGTCAAGCTATTATAGGGGTGGAATGTTTAGGTATATAGGTTTGACAGGGTGGTGGGTAGTAAAATGGTTGTATAACATATGATGGATTGGGATAAGTAGCAGGGAATTCCTTAGAAGATTGTGGGGGATAGTAGGGGGGAGCTGTCTGTATAGGGAATTCCTTGGAGTGTAAAACTGTTGACTCCCTACAAGAGCTATAGGAAAAGTGGGCTATGTTGGGTATGCGTGGAAGGTTGTGAAGTGGACATCCCCTAAGTACCATATCATCCACCAGTTCTTGATCTACACCTAAAAATATTTGAGAACTATCTCCTCTAAGTCTCATCTCCTTCAGAAGACATCTGCAAAAAATAAAAGAACCAATTAGCTAAAATTTATATATTCATAAAAAGGTAGGAAATAAGTAAATTTAATACAGGAAATAAGTAGTAACTACTACTATACTAACATGCAAAAAAAGGAACTACCATGTTTATCCTAACATGTAAAAAAGAAACTACTATGTAAGTAAAAAAGGAACTACTGTACAAGTAAATAAATGAACTACTACACAAGTAAAAAAGGAACTAATGCATCTATACTAACAAGTAAAAAAGGAACTACCATATAGAAACTATTGTATGTGTATACTAATATGTTAAAAAAAACTTATTAATTCACATTTACCTCATAACTATTAATCACTAGATGATTCACTTCCATCTAATAAGAATAAATCCTCTTTACTAACGCCTTCAATGTTCTCCTCAATTTCCAAGTCTACCTCCTCTAATAACAAACTGGTCTCATTAGCTACAGGTTGATTATTTACATCGTTAGTAGGCTCCATAAAGTTTGACATGTACTCTTCTTGATGTGCTATTGGTATTTATACTGTATTTTCAATGACCTTTAGGTCTAGTCTTGATGACTAGAAGCCAATCCTTCTTACCCCTCAATCTACATGGATAGTTAATAAAGAAGAATTGGGTAGCTCGGCTGGTAAAGATAAATGGGTCATATTTTCCATTTCTTCTACCTCATTTTTCTTCTGTAATACCATAAAGTGGATGCACCCTTGTTCCTCTATTTGGCACTGGATCAAAATAACCACAATTAAAAAGATATAAGTTGTGCTTTTCACCAAAATATTCCAATTATAGGACTTCCTACAAGACCCCATAATTCTCATAATCATCAAATGTATGATTATTCCCGTTCAAAAATACACCAAAGTTTTTTCGACCTTCACACCAAGCTTTGGCTTGAAATCTATAATTGTTGATAATAAAATTGGCCAGCTTTCACTGCTCTTATAGGTCCCCAAGCTAGACTCATTAAACCTTTGTGTGTGTTTATATATATATATATATACTAAGTTAATTATTTGTATATAAAGTTAAAGTGAATTGTCAAAATACATAAATTTTTTTTAATAAATTTGGAAATTTAGATTCCACTCTCTTTTCCTGCTCTAATTATGACGTTGTATTCAAAACATTAACGATCTTCTTACAAAAATTTTAAATTTAGGGTCTCTATGTATGAGTCCATTGAATGCATAAAATTTTAACTAAAGCATCCTCGAGATAAGGCTCAAATTCATTGTAATTAAGTAGTGTGTACAATGTGGCAACTCTCATCTCCTTATCTGTAAAATAATATACAGTACAAGGGCCTACTACTTTTCCACTTCTATTGAAAACTGATATGTTGCCGGTAAATGAATATATATCTGGATTACCCAAATTTTGAGGTGCAATAATCCTTGTAGATTCAAACACTGTGCCAAAGTAGTATGAGAAAAAGAGAGTAGCCTCATTCATCAAAATGCTTCACATATTGATCATTCGGGACTTGCTTTATTCTTTAAATTCTTCTTAAGTTTATTTAAATATCTGATTGATTTATGAGAGTGAATTAGAAAGTTTATAAAAAATATTAATATGTTGTGTTTTCATAAAAGTACCTATCAAAAGGACGCATCCATCATTATTGAATAGGTCCACCAATTTTAGCCTCAAATGGTAAATGCCAAGTAGATATTCCATGGAGTCAAAAAATCATGAAGGAACTTTCTTATCAAGCTTGCACATAATGAAAGGAATGTTATGCTAAATGTGGAGAAAATATTCTTTATTTAGTCTTGATGAGCATAAGTCTTTGAAGAATTCACTTATTTAGATCAAGGGATTCCAGATTGAGCCTAGAAAAGAGCTAAAAGGTAAGGGAAGAAAACATTCCATTATGATGTGAGAGTTATGACTTTTAAATCCAAACAATCAACTGGATCTCATATAAACATTTCTATTGATATTGTAAGCATGTCCATTAGGTAACTTTAGGCTCTGCACCCATTCACAATCGCTCATTCTGCTCTAATGTGAAGGGGAATGGAACATTTGGCTTTAGAAGTTTATCATTTCCACCATCCTTTAACTCAAGCATTTTCTTGCTATAAATATCCTTCAAATCCATCCTAGCTTTTACATTATCTTTAGATTTTCCCTTAATATATATATTATTATATTAAATACATTATAAAAAATATAATTCCTTATATACATTACATCTAAATTATGACTGGACAAGTTTGTTCTCCAATATGGAAAAGACTATAATATACTCTTCTTTGTCCATTTATGAGTAAGTCTATACCAGAGCACTTTATAAATAACTAATGATGGAGAATCAATTATCATGGGTATGAAATTTACTCTTTCAAATATTTCCTCACTACTTAGCTTAGGTGGAGGTTATGTTGTATCCGCTCTACTTTTAGTGAAAGCATCCTTATTTCACTTGTTTGGATGGTTTGTAGGTAAGAACATATAGTGATAGCCAAACCAAGTATATTTTCCCCCATGCTTCATATTGAATGATTTTGTAGGTTCCTTGCAATATGATTAAGCTAGCTTTCCTATAGTTCTCCAACCAAAAAGCATACTGTACACTAGAAAAACACCAATTATCCAAAGTAATGCTACACTCAATGTGAAATTTTGCTTGGTGGAGATATAAAATATAATAACTCCTTCATTGTACAATAAGTTTAAGTCATCAATTAAAAGGTTGTAAGAACATGTCTATCTTTGCCTTATGATTATCTGGGCCTCTAATGATAAGTGTCAAAAATATGTAGGATGTAGTCATGCATAACTCTGGAGGAAGATTGTAAGGATTGAACATCACAGGCTAGCACGAGTAAGGTGAGGTAGATTAGCTAAATAGAGTAAAACCATCTATACATAAACCTAGTCTTATATTCCTTTTTTTTATTATGAAGTTAGGATGTGTACAACCAAAGTGTTTCCAGACTTCTACTTCTAATAGATGTCTTAGAACACCTATTTGTGAGATGTATTCTTTATGCCATTGCATACATGTTGTAGAATTTGTAGATGCATAAAAACATTATAATATGGGAATGAGTGGTAAGTAGAATAGCTGACTGAATGGAACATCCCTCTGCCTTCTTTTTTTCCAAGAATTGGATTTAAACATTAGTGCATTATAATGATGACATATAATATCTGACAAATTATACCCATAATATAATATACATCTATTAACACAACATTCTAATTTCATAATTATAAAACCAAGTTTAGAAACAATTTTTTTTTTGTCTGATATAAGTCTGTTAGAACTAAATTATCAGTCAGGTTGGTCTACTTAAGAAGGTTAATAAATTGATTAAAGCATTCTTTGGGTACATTATATTTTGTCTTAATGCTAACATCTTCACAGCAACAGATAACTCTAAGTGAGTGGTACACCCATTCCAAATTGGTTGTTGTGTAGTGTGAAACAAATTTATTTAGGGATTTGTCTATATATTATTGAAATTATGCCCAATTGCATCATAAACATAATCCTTAAATGTCATAACTCTTCCATCCTCAACTATGTTGGAATTTGTAGACTGGCCACACTTAGAGTCAAAATGAGGCTCGTACTCACCATGTAAAGTCTAATACCAATGTTCTAGCTTGAATCATATGTGATATAGATCAACGATAATCTCATATGATGTGAGATAGGGTTGCTTTTTTATTTTCAAAGCATGGAAAATAAATCCTTCCCTCTGATTTGAATGAAGGTAAAAGGCTACTTGAATGAAATAATTCACTCTATTTATAAATTCATTTATTAATGTCTTGTGTCCAGGAAACAATTGATTATACATCCAACTTCTATAATTTTAAATATCCAAATAAAATTTTTGCTATAAATTCCTACAACCAAATAATGAGATTTGTATCAATTTAAAAAAAATTAAAATAATGTGCAATAGTGATGATTTTAGGAGTTTTCATCGATAGTTGTGTAGTTCATTCCTGCATCTACTTTCCAAATGTGCTTTGGGTCCTTGATTTGGATCCATTTGGGATTAGATTAGGTTGAATTAGGTGTCATTGGTCCCATCTTTTTGAGACATTCAGTTTGACTATAAGTCTATTTAAATTGGAGTTCGTATGGCCTCTTCAACTAATTAGTACCTAAACTTTAATTCTTCCTCCCTACTAACTCCCACTACTGACTATTTATAGAAATCAACACCATAATAATTCTCAAACACGTTCATCATTGGTAATGGATCTACTCTACTAATTTGGAACATTGGGAAAGATATCCTACATTCTCCCTATTTTAAGTTTTCCTTCTCTTTTCTCTTGTAGAAGTTGGAGAGGTTTTTAAGGAAAATGAAATGTGGAAAATTAGTAGGACTTCATGATGATATTCTAAATGAAGTGTAGAAATTCTAAGCTGGAAATCAATGAATTTATTGGATTACTAAATTTTGAAAGGAAGTGTATAAATGCCTAAGCAATTATGTAATACTAATAGTTGTCAAAATAAGTTTAGATTCATGCTGCTAGGTCAATTATGGAAGCTATACATTTTCTTAGAAGTTTAATGGAGAAGTATAGAGAGTGTAAGGAGGATCTACATGTGATATTTATTGATTTAAAGCAAATATATGCTAATGTTTCAAGTGAAGTGTGAAAGTTCGTTAGGGATGTTAAGCCCTATAGAACTGGCCCAAGCTAACCAAGAGGGGGGGGGGGGGGAATTGGTATTTTTAAAATTCTTTTCACAAAGAAGTAAAAATCACATAAACCAAAATCACACCACAAAAATAAGTGCGAAAATTAAAGCGCGGAAGCAAGAAATAAGAACAAAGAAATTTATAGTGGTTCGTTCAACTCAACCTACATCCACTCCCTGGAGGCGCCCTCCGAGTATTGCACTACACTCGTGACTCTCCTTTACCCCCCACAGTTAGGCGGAGAAGCCTTTACAAACAACCTCTTTTTGCCACCCCGGTAAGGCAGAGAACCTATCTCTTTTTTCTTCCTCTTGAATCTGGCAGAGAACCACAATCAGATGCTGAATCCTTACCTCTACCGACCCTTCCACGGATGAGAAATGCTAGACGAAGAAGAAGCAAAGCGATCCTTGATGCAACCCTTGTGAATCCCCTCACAAGCTCCCCCTCACAAGATCCTCTCTCTTTCTCTCTCTCTTTCTCTCCTCAAGGTCTTCTTAGGTCAAGGCAGTAGCAAAAGATTATTCAACAATATTGAACAAGAGCTCTTAAATAGAAGAGCTTCAAAGGAGCTCATTAATTGCAAGTTGCCGACTATATCGTCCAGGACGATATGGAAATCGTCCTGGCCGATCAGTACAAATTCCATGAGATTGGCCATAGCATCGCCCTGAATGCAAACTAGATGATTGAAAATTGGCTTGATCGTCCAGGACGATAAGTTCAAATCAGAGGAAAATTGTCCAGAGCATCGCCCTGAATTCAAGCTGTCCGATCCCAATCATCCAGCACATCGCCCTGAATTTGTGCTGGCCGATATTTATCGTCCAGAAGTAACTAAGGTTTTTGAATAGATCATCCTGGTCGATCCTGCAATCGTTCAGGATGATATGATCGTATCAATCATCCTTAATTACTTTCTTGATTTGTCTAATTAATTAAGGCATAATTGTGAATATCGTCCAGGCCGATCCAAGATCGTCCTGGCCGATTACCAAAAATTACAGAATACCTTAAATGTTTATGGAGACAATTTCTTTCTGTTTTGAGCTTATCGTCCTAGACGATACACGTATCGTCCAGGTCGATTGGCTAATGATGGATGCCTTAATTAAGAACCCCTGATTAGATTTTCTATTTTAAGCCCGATCGTCCAGGACGATGTAAAATATTGTCCTGGCCGATTTGAGTAAAAACAGAAATTCTAAGTTTCTCAAGTGTGTGTGTAGGGTTACTTAGCATTAGTCACACCAAAGATTACAATTGACTCAAGAGGGGAAAGATAAAATTACAGACTGACTCAACCTTAATCTACCCCATGTTGAGCTGGCTCCGTTTTTCCGTTTGATCTTTGATTCCTGAAAAGTCAGTAGTAAAAGACAGTCCAAGTCAAGTAAGAGTGTTTTCCAATCATCAAAACATAGTTCATGGACATGAATTTGCAACAAAGTGCTATGGAGAGACTTAGAAAAACACAAGATGGTTTGATAGAGTATTTTCCTATTTCAGTTGGATTACTTTAAGGATCAACTTTAAGCCCATATCTTTTTGCTTTAGTCATGAATGTTCTTATGAGACATTTACAAGAGAATGTATTGTGATGTATACTTTTTGCTGATGATATTCTTCTTATTGATAAAACTAGAGTGGGAGTTATTGAAAAAAAAATGAATTATTATGGTCAACCTTATATTCTAAAGTTTTTGGTTTTGGAAGATCTAAAACTTATTACATATAACATAATTTTGGTTGTAATAGATCTAGTGGTGAGATTATGGAAATGAGTGATCATGTTATTGAAAAGAGTGCGTGCATTATATATCTAAAGTTTGAATCATGGTTACCTTCACAGTGAGTGAGCTCTGACTGTTGCCTTCAATCTAACAAAATCCTTGTTTCCCTCTTTTTTTCATAAATCCTAGATTTAATAAACATTTAGTTTGGTGAATATAAGAGATCTGGCAAAAGACATACAAAAAAGAGAAAGTTACCTTCACAGCAAGTGATCTCCTATTATTTATTCCAATCTTGATCCAATAGGAAGGATGTAATCAATAGAGAGAAGTCGAATAACAATGAAGGAGGCAAAGAACATTAATAAGGGGGGCATTAAAGAAATGAGCAAACGTTGGTGAGAACTCATAGAAAGGAACATGAGCATTGAAGGACATGAAGATAGGTCAAGGGAATGAAGGAAATGAGCTGGATATCAATTTAGATAAACTTATTTGCGACAAATTTGAGGTAGATTTGTGGTGGGATTATAGCAGATTTGAGTTGAAAAATTTATCAAAAATTTGAGATGAATTTTTCGACACAATCTACATCTATTATGTCATAAATTTTGTTATAGAAAATTTTGACACAAATTTGCTACAATTTTATCAAAAAAAATTCTGTCACAAAGCCCATCATAAATCCTCTACAAATCACTATTTTTTTTGTAGTGAGTCCATTCATAGAAAGGCCCTATCAGTTTGAGTTTCCTTCTACACTTGAATTACATTCATTTGTGTGGCAGTCTGGAGAGAGAGAGATGAGGAAGAGGAAGTAGAAGAAGAAGACCCAGATTCTGAAGGGTAGGCTTGAGAGAGAGAGAGAGAGAGAGAGAGAGAGAGGGGAAAATTGCTATTTTGTTTTATGTTGCTTTTTTATTTTTAGTTCAGTTTGTATTTTCATTATTATCTGGTTGGAGACTTAAAATATAGAGCTTCTAGGAGGAAACCCACGTATGTGTTATGAAAGTTATGTCATGTTTGTGTTCAACATATATTTTATGTGCCTTTTATCATTCTTATGAAAGCACGTGTTTGTAATGTTTGTATATGTGTTTTATTTAAATATTAGCAAATTCTCTTCATGCTTAAATTGTTATTGTGCTCCAATCACTTTTATATTCTATTTTTTTAATTATCCTTGATAAAATGATAATTAAAAATTATATAAAATTAGAATAATAATAAAACCCTAGATCCTAGTTTGAATGAACTTTGTTTACACTTCATAAGTTGGAAAAACTATTAACTCATTCAACCGTTTGAGCTATTATCCTAATTTGAATTTATAAGCTATACCATTATGAAATTAACTTTTAAAATTGAAAGATGAATAATTAGAATAAAAAAATAAATATAGGTATATTAAAATTAGAAATCATAGCTAACTTGAAGAAGGAATAAGAAATCTCATCAAGTCCTTAAATTAAAATTATTAATTTTTTTTTTTTGAAGAATGCAATTAGCATTAATATGAGAAAAACAAAAAAACAAGATACAATCTAAAGATAGTGCTCACACTCCTTCTTCAACAACGAACAAAGTGAAGGAGGAATGTTGGCAAAAGAACAACTATCAAAGTAAAAATTGTTATCTCTAGCCATAGAAGCACATAAATTGGCTACATTATTACAATTCCTATGCACATGATGAAGAATTACCTTATTGAAGTCAGTCAAGAAGAGAATATCCTCCTCCGTCCCATTATTATTTTGCCATTTAGCCTTGTTCAATGAATGTTGTATGAATTTGATAACATTGATGTTATCACCTTCAATTATGATTCCTTTACTCTCAAGCATCCATGTTTGTATAAGCTTCCTAAGTGCCATAACAGTATCAAGCTCAAGGCTATTAATATCCCAATGTGTTCTCTTTTCACCAAAAGCAAGTAATAATCTCCCTTTAAAGTCTCGAAAACATCCTCCAATGCCAGCACTATAAGAAGTAAGAAGAGAAGCATCCACATTAACCTTAATCCAATCAATTTGTGGAGGGTGCCAAAGAGCTTGGAACTCCCTATGGAGATTAGCACCCCAGTTACGAATGTTAGGATTAGCGGGATTTACAGCTGAGAAGAGAACTTAAGCTGCAATGGTAGTGATAGGAACAGCGGATTTCCCATGCTTAATGGCATTTCTATTTTTCCAATTATAGAAGACTGCATTGCAATAGATTCCAGCTAAGTTTGGGTTAATTGTAGAAATGAATTTCAGCTCAACCAAACACTCCTCCAAAGTGTTAAAGACGGGAATGTAAATTCGCCAACTTTGGATCTGTTTTAGAATTTTCTGCAGTTCTAAACAGCAAACTGTAATATGTTCCAGATTTTCAATTTCAGGACATCCTCTCACGCACCTGTCATCAGTAGTGAGTCTTCTTAGTTTCAAAAATTCCTTAGTGGGTAAAGCTGACTTGCTCAATCTCCACCATAAAAATTGAACACGGGCAGATAATTTCAACTTTTTCAGCCATTTATGAAATCCATTATCTTCATCACAGATGCTGTTTTTGTTATAGTTCTCAAATGCACGGGCTGTAATAGTGTTCCCTGAAAGAAAACTAATCTCTTCCCTATAATCTGCCATTGCACTTGTTTCAATCAAAATTTGCAAAATCACACTGATAATCTCATCAGGAAAGTACCTTTGCAGTTTATCCTTGTCCCAATATCCGTTCTCTATTATGAATTGATTCAGCATCATGCCAACCAAATTCCCACAGTCCGCAATAATAGGCCAATCATCTAAACATCTGTCTAATAACCAAACATCTGATAATACACTAATATTTCTCCCATTGACCACTCTCCACCTCAAAAGAGGTTTTAAGTATTCAGCTCCCTCCTTCAAGATCTTCCAAGCAATAGATTTTCCCACATTAGCTCCCTTTCCACCAAATATCACCATATTTGGCATCCATAATCTGATGAAGTAAAGAATTCTAATTTTGAATAAGTCTCCAAGTCAACCTAGCTTTGAGGGGTCCAGCTCTACAAACTGCTGAGTGAAAGCTCAAACCACCTTGATCTTTTGCTTTGCATAAGGTCTTCCAAGCAATGTAGTGCATACCTTTCTTCTCATCTCTTTTATGCCAAATGAAATTCCTACAACATTTATCAATCTCATACAAGATCTTCTTAGGAACCAAAGAATGGGTGGAAATAAAGTTTGGTAAAGTAAGAAGAGATGACTTAGCAAGAGTCATTTTCCCCACCATAGATAAGCATTTGCTACCCCAAGAATTCAGTTTAGTTAAGACCGAATCTAATAAAAATTTGAAATCAGCTTTCAAAGGCCTTCTCAACATAAGTTTGATTCCCAGGTATTGAAATTCCTCCACCACTTTAAACTTTAAAATCTTCATAATCTGAATTTTATCCACTCTAATCATTCTTTTGCTGAACAGAATTTGAGATTTAGGAATGTTAATTTGTAGTCCAGTCCAAGAGAAAAAATCTCTTACAATTTTATTCATTTTGACAGCAAGTCGCTTGGTAGCTTTAGAGAATAAGAGCACATCATCAGCAAACAACAAGTGGCTTATATTGTTTGCTCTACAGGAAACCTGAATTCCCAAATCTTGGCCCCTTTGTGCGATAGCCAAGGAAAGAAGCTGAGAACAAAGGACATACAAGAATGGCGATAGAGGGCAACCTTGCCTAAAGCCATTCTCAGCAGAAATCCATTAGGAATTTTTACCATTCAAAATGAAAGCAAATCTAGCATTTCTAATACATTCCATAACTAGCATATTCAACTTCATAGGAAAGCCAAACATATTTAATACTTGAAATAAAGTATCCCAACACATGCTATCATAAGCTTGTTCCATATCCAGTTTAACCGCCATAAAACCTTTTTTCCTCTTAGAAATCTTCATCTTATGGAATACCTCTTGAGAAAGAAGGACATGATCAGACATCGATCTACCATGAAGGAAAGCAGCTTGTTCTTCAGTGATACAATTGCCAATGAAATACTTCATTCTATTAACAATCATTGAAGCCACTAGTTTATATGTGGTTTGACATAAACTTTTAGGCCTAAAGTTGGATGGAGTTATAAAATTTTTAATTTTAGGAATGAGAACAATAAGGGTATCCTTCCAATCACTATGCATGATACCAGTTCTAAAAAATTCCTCAATGGTTTTCCAAGTATCATCTCCCACAATCTTCCAATAAAATTTGAAAAAAGAATTAGTAATACCATCCAGCCCAGGTGATTTATTGTTACGTTGTTTGAAGACCACATTGATCAACTCTTGTTTCGTAAAATCCTCATTCAGTTGCTTAGCATTCTCCTCCGATATTCTCAGATTTTCTGGGCATGAAGGCCATCCCGTCAGCTTGCATTCTCTAGATGTCCATTTGTCCTGAAAAAAACTGTAAAAAACATTCTCAATTTGCTCCAAATCATCAACAGTAGTCCCATGCTTATCTTTGATTTGCCAAATTATGTTTCCATTCCTTTTAGCCGAAGCATATTGGTGAAAGAATCTAGAATTTATATCTCCATCTTGTTGCCATTTTACCTTAGCCCTTTGGTTCCACCAAGTAGCTAGTCTTCTTAAAGTCACATTAAGTTCATGGACTTTACTCCTTAAAGATTTCAATTTATCAGCCGTTAAACCACCATAACTGGATTCTTCAACTTGAAGTTGTAAGATGTCCTTCTTCAATTCCTCTTTCAAGGAATTAAGTTCTTTGCATTTGTTCTTGTTCCAATAGTAAAGAGATTTTAAAGATCTCTTCAGCTTTCTTTGAAGTATTTCAGCATTAGTACCAGAATCCATTTTCTTCCAAGCTTTTGAAATGATATTCCAAGTGGTCGGATAAGACTTCCATGTATCTTCAAACCTTAAAACTGCACAATTTTGTTTTTGGGATTCCACCAAATTGATAGCAATAGGTGCATGATCCGAAGCAACTCTAGACAAATGATGTACCTTAGCCATTGGAATACATTTAAGAGTTGTGGAATTTAATAAACATCTATCAAGCCTTTCCCAAATTCTGGAATTTCCCTCTTTATTATTGCACCAAGTGTATTTTGGACCTATAAATCCAATATCATGAAAATCAATGTTCATTAGAAACATCTTCATATCTTTAGTGCCATAAGAAAGGTGGAATCTTTTCCCACCTCTCTTGTCCTCCTTGGAGAGGATGCAATTGAAGTCACCTCCAATAATTCCTGGATCATTTCCAATCATACATTCTTCTAGCTGCTGCCAAAGGGATTTATGTTCATAAGCATCATTACTTCCATAAACAGTAGCAATGTTCCATTTACCCATGTTGTTGACATTGAGAATTCCCATAATCAATTGGGAGGAGTTATTCATGACTTCAAAGGATGCTGTATCCTTTTTCCACATCACAAGAATACCACCCGAGACACCATTTGCAGGTTGATGAAAGTAATCCCAATATGTACCCATAATCTGATTAATGTCATTTCCATCAAGTGATGACATCTTTGTTTCAGTTAACCCAAGAAAAAACCTTTATTATCTTTTACAATTTCTCTAAGGTAAAGGGAGGTCTCCTTCTTCCTAGCCCCCCTACAATTCCAAAAAATAAGTGAAGCCATTAAGACATAATAGGGGAATGATCCCCCATTATTCCATTGCTTATTTTAGTTCCTCTTCTCTTCTTTATATCAGCTTCCATAGGTCCCACAGATCTCAATTCCTTGGCTAGTTTCATTTTACCAGAATTTGAGATAGATTTTAATTGATCTTCACTATTCTATTTTGTATCTGGAATTCTGAGTAACAGATTGCTGCCTTTTTGTCCAGGTGGTTCCATCTTCTCTATAAGCCTTGTCTCTACTTCTTCATTTAACTCTCCTTCTTCCAGATCTTCTTGCAAAGCATGGAATTTATTTATTCCAATTGGTATGTCCTGTATTCTTCCAGCATTCACCTTATCTTCCAGATTTACAGATTTTTTTTAGATTCACTTCTGATTCTGCATCAACCTGTTGATCCACATTCTGGTTTTGCTTCTTCGGTTCCACAGTTCTAAAAACCTATTTATTGATGTTATTAGCTCCACCATATTTCTTATTATTTTTGATTCTTCGGTCTCTGAATTTAACATGGATCCAAGATCCATACTCTTCAGATTGCTGCATTATTACTCCTCTTTTCTCAGTTTCAGATTTATCCAGCACTTCTATACGGTCTTGTGTCATTTTTTCTTTGATTTGAACGACTGCATCAGGACAAACATCTTTACTGTGTCCAACTTTGCCACAGCAATAACAGAGAGAATAAAGTTTCTCATATTCAACACGTTGAAAGGTTCTACCATGAATCCCTTCAATCCAAACTCCCCTAGGAAGTTTCTTCTCTAGATCAATTCTAACACAGCATCGAGCATATTCTCTTTTACTCCATTTGAGTGAATTTCCATCAAGAATCATAGGAGTTCCAATCATGGATGCAATCATAGGAATATTTTCTTCATCCCAGCAACTCAATGGTAAACCCGGAAATCTAATCCAAACTGGAGAAGTGATTCCCTTAAGAGAATTAATAGAGAAAGATGAAGACCATCTATCCATACTTATAATCGGATTCCCTATGTACCAGGGACCTCCACTTAACACTTCTTCCATAGATTCCATGGCGGTAAACGAACACAACATCCAATTACAGCCCAATGTGGTAATATGAAAGCTACCAAGCTTACCCCATGTCTCCTCAATTCTTGACTACAAATAGAGAATGGTATATTAGATCCCAGTACTTTGACAACCAGAGATTTCTTCAAAATTTGGGAGTTGGCAATTTCCTTGTTACTATTGAGTTTTACTGCAATTCCATCTTCAGAAAAACAGGTTGACCGATTATCAAAATTCAATTTGATATGCTACGTTTTTTGCCAAGCCGATTGAAAACTGTTAACTGGTTCAGATTCAACATTCCTTTCCACCGCATCTTCTGCATTTTCTTTATTCTGATCAATCGATTCCTTAAGAATCTTATAGACCTGATCCTGATTCTCTTGTTCAATAATCTCCAGACCTTGTTGAATTTTTAGAAATTCAACAGGCGGCTCTTCTTGTTCAGCCATAACAGAAGAAATCAGAATGTTCTTCCCTTCAATAATATGATCAATGAGAATTCCTTTGCCCTTCCCTTCAACAATAGGATCTAATCTCATCGGAGGCATATATCCCTCTCTGATCACCAAATTGGATGAAACCCTGAACGGTTCTTGATCCACAACTCCATTACGATTCTTTACAGTTCTTTGATCATCAACTCTACGAGGAGCATTACGTTTGAGGTCCGACGGAGGATTACCGCCGGCAAGCCGCTGCCAGCGGTCCTGAATCACCATCCTCAACAAGGAAGCATGATCACAAATCACCCGCGAAATTCAAAAAATCAAAACACGAACATATTCTCTCTCTAGATCAAAAAATGGGAGCTTCTCTCTCTAGAACAACCATAACCCCTCAATATGTCAATTAAAATTATTAATATTATATGAAGGTCTAAACTAGAAATTGATATTTAAAATCATTAATTACATACTTGAAAAAAGGAAAAGAAAAAGAACTATAAAATAATTCTTAACGTAAAGCAAAAGAGAAAGAAAAGAATCAAAAGAAAAAGATGTGTTCATTCAAAAATAGGTATCAATGAAAGTTTAAGACTAGAAATACTATCTTATACATAAACTAAAAATGATAAGATGGGAGAGTTAATACAATGGATAATAAACTAGTGGAAGTACAAATTTAACTTCCATCATATCTAATCATTAAAACTCAATTATTCACTTCAACAATTAAAAGATAATGATTAAATCTATAACTTATAATTTCAAATTTAGTTGTAACTAGAATGATTGAATAGTTTAACTACTAATTATTTTTTTCAAATTAGAAACATAGCCTTGTTCATTTTCACTAATTCTAGATAGTGACGTATTATATTTTTGTAATTTTAGATTTTCACTTCTTATTTTGGTTAATCACTTAATGAGAATTATAAAATTTTATTCCTTGAGGATAAACAAGAGTTTAAGTTGGGGAGGATTTTGTGAGTGTAAATAATATTATATTTTATATGATAAATTACTAGTGAAGCCATGTTATTTTAGTTGTGATGTATATAAAAACATATAGGAAATGCACGAAATAGAGAGTATCATTAGCACTGAAATGTTGGATATTTACAGCTACGACGCCATCATTAACACCGCTAGTGCACCCAATATTGACATGGAGGGGGCCAGTCTTTATTTGATAGTACCACACATCAGAAAAGTCAGTACTGCAAATCTTAGTCTCTATCTGCACAACACCGCCACACCAGTTTCCAGCACCGCTTGCCAAGGGGAGTGCCACATGGACTTCGTAGTACTCAACCATTAGCAGAGCCATAATGCTACACTTGTAACTAATCCTGACATAATTTGCTAGCAAAGTGATCCATTTATTTATTAAATAGCAGTTCCACATCAACAAGCACCAAAGAGGAGAAAATTCTTCAGCGCTACAATATTAATTAATTTTATGTGAACCGCAACATGAGTCTCTAGAGCGTCATATGCTAGAGTCCATTTTCTATATTTTTCTATAAATAGTCCATTTATAATGTTTGTAAGAGAGTTCAATAACATAGTTAATTTTAGTCTTCATAGTGCTTTTCTATAATTTCCTTAGGAGTGAAAAGTAAGGGAATTAAGGGAGCTCTAAATCCACTTCATAATAGTGTTTGGCAAATATTCGTGGAAGAAATTTTTTAAGTTTAAGGAGGAGTGTAGAGAAGATCATTGAACCCATTCAGTGATATATTTTCTTCTGTATTTACTTTCTTTTGTGTAATTAATGAAAATGAGTTTGCTTCACTTTTTCTTTATGCTTGGCTAAATTCTCTAGTTTTGGATTGATCCTATAAATGGAATATGAAGTGCTAATAAATTCCCTTCATAAAAAAAATGATGATATTTTTAATATACTTGGTTTTCATTTAATGCATATAGTATTCATACATGTAGTTAATATTATGTGTGATGTGAAACTTAGGAATAGGAAAGAAGGCACAACCAGGTATATTTGATTGGTATGATGTAAGAATAGGCTTAATGCTTAGTATATACCAAATTTATAGAGATGAATTATAATGAGGGGGTTTTAATAATACTTTCTTTTCCTTTTCTTCTAAAATTGTTGTAGGGTGAAAGACTATTAGAGTTTAGAGTAGTATTTATGTTGGAAGGTTTGATTTGTCCTTTATCTCTTCACGCACAACTGAGTGATCAGTGTTGCATACCCTCTGAATAATCTCAATGTAAAAGAGAATCATTGGAAGCCATATTGTATTTATATTCCATCAACTCAAAACATTTTATCCAAATAGTGTTTTATTTATTTATTTTTTATATTTTAAATTAAGTGATTAAATCTCCATCAAAACTTATTTTTAATGAGTAGGATAATTATCATAATTGTAGATATTAGTATTTGCAAGTAAGAATTCTCCCTCGTGGGATCAACACTCTACTCTATCATTATACTTTTGATTTGGCATATATAATTGCATATATTTAGAGGGATTTTTATAATTTTTATGTCAAAGAAAACCTAAGCATTGTTTAGGGATTGATAGAGCCTTTAATTTCTTTTAATAAATTTTTAGGTTACTCTACCACCACCATCACCTACTATATATGATGTCATGTGTCTCATATGGGATACTTTGATGGATGAAACATGTATAAATTTTTTTGTTGAATTCATATATCTTTATAAAAAAATTCTAAGTAATTTAAAATATGCATTAATGATATGTCATCATCAAGTTGAATCAATATGCATCCATTCACAATCAGTGCCATTGTAGTCTGGGTGGAAGGTCTAGTTGTAGAATGATGTGGGGGTGGTGAATAGTAGAATGATGGGATGTATGATGGATAGGGATAAGTGGAAGTAAGTGGAAGGGACTCCTTTAGAAGATAGTTGGGGTAGTATGGGTAGAAGGGAGCATTCTATATTTTATCCGGTGATTGAAAGTGGGGGTCTTGGGAGTAAAATTGAGGACAACCTGCGTGTGGTGTAGGCAAAGGTGGCCTCAATTGGGTTTGTGTGGAAAGTTGTGATGATGAGGTCCAATTAGTACCTTCACTCCAACAGTATCATCCACCACTTATTTTCTTGCAAAAAAAAAATTATCATGTTGACCGCTTAGTGGGGTGGGGGAGGGGGGGGGGGGGGGGGGGGGGGGGGGGGGGGGGTGTTCATCAACACCAGAAGCTATCTAAAAAATTATTAGTTTGAAAAATAACTTACACAATGAAGTACTAAAAATTAAACTACATGAAGTAACTAGTTGTGAAAAAAATTGCTTTACTATAAGGGAAAAAACATGTGTTCAAAAATAAAACTATTGGAAGTAACTACTTGTGAAAAAAATTGCTATGTTGTAAGGGAAATATATGTGTTTACTATAAATTATAGGAACTAATTAGTTGTGCAAAAAATTGCTACTATAATTTACTAAAAAATTAAGAAAACATGCATACTAAAATACCTTCTAACTATTAATCACTTTGTGAGCCACTTCCATCTAAAATGACCACATCCTCACTACTATCGTCTTCATCAATATTTTCCTCCATATCCAAGTCAACCTTGTCTAACTTCAACTTAGACTCATTAGTTATAATTTGATCATTATCATCATTAGCAGGCTCTTTAAAGTTTGACATGCTCTTCTTAATGTGTTATTGGTATTGATGTAGTTTTCTCAATGACCTAGTGGATTTAGTCTTGATAACCACAAATCAATCTTATTTATCATGTTGTCTGCCCGGATATTTAGCAAATAGGACTCAGTAGCAAGAACAAATGGGTTATACTTTTCACATTGCCTACCTTGCTTTACTTCTATAATACCATAAAATGGATGCACATTTGTTCTTTTATTTTTCACTGGATCAAACCAATAACAATTAAAAAGTTATAGGTTATTCTCTTTTTCTAGATATTCCAATTGTAGTACTTCCTGTAAGACCCCATAATACTCATAGTCATCACCCATATTATTGTTCCCTTTAATACATGTACCATATTTTTAAATTTTCTAACCTTCATATGACGATTTGATTTAAAAATTTTAACAATTAGTAATAAAAATTGGACAATAATTTATTTCTCCCATAGGTCCCGAAGTTAGATCCACTGGTCCTTAATATTGCACATCTTTGGCTTTAGTGTGGACTTAAAGAATAGCAATTTTATTAATATATTTACTAAGTTAATTGATTATGACATAAAAAGTTAAAGTACATACCATATTATTTTAACCAATTTGGATATTTAGATTCAGCTCTTTTTTCTACCTCAATAAGTGATGAAATAGTCTGACCATTAAAAAAATTTCTATAAAATTTATGAATTTGGGGTCTCTGTGTCTAATTCTATATAATTTTATGAAATGTCACTCAAACATACTTGAGATACATGGAAACTAGTATTTCTTTATCTATAAAATACTGCACGGTGCAATTGTGTACTGGCTCACTAAATATGTTGAATACAGAAATGTTATTGGAAGATTAATAGAAATCTTGATTACTAAAATTCTTAGATATAGTAGTGTAATGCCCCAAGATAAAATTTTGAAAGAATTTTCTATTTTAATCTCTTCATTAACCAACCAAAACTTTTAAGCTTTTATAAATCTATCAATATAAATCAATCTAGTGAAAGCAATTAAAAATTGTATGTATCAAGATATAACACTATATTTATTCCTCAAAATTCATATATAATTGCCAAGGGTTCAATACATTAATTCCTCAATAAATATTTTCTCTTAATTATAAAAGAATAAAACTAAAATATATATATATAAATAAAATAAAACCTTAATCTTATATTTCTCCTCACTCTACTGGATCTTGATCCCTTCCTAAAAAAATGTAAAACCATAGTGTGAGCTGTCAACTCAGTAAGTTATTAAATCTACAACTGAAATCAATGCAAGGTAATATGAACAGTATGCATATAATCATTCAGTCACTATCAGTTTGAACATATACCTAGAAAAGAATGAAATAATCATTCAAACACTAACTAGTCATATGATCAATAAATGTCTATGTGGTTTATATATATTAAATATTTTTTGTATCAATTTTACCAATCTTATTAAATACTTGTATCAATCATAGCCTATATCTTATATAAACTATATAATGTCAATTTTGCAATTTATCTTATATATTCCTATAATATATGCATATATAAGTACTATAAAAAGGAAAGGCATCCATCTATTTCTTATATTTTTTCTATATACAGTCTATATATAGTCTTATAAGCCAATCCACATAAATAAGTCTCAATCATAAGTCATTTAGGTCAAGTGGCTTTAATATCATAAGTCATCACTTCCTACCCATAGACGCGTCATATCAATTTATCTTCTTATTCCTCCCTTCTTATATTATTATTTTAAAGGAAAGACTTGTAGCCTTCCCACCTATAAAAGATAACATGTCTTTAGCCAACCTAAATTAGTTAATCATTACGAGCCAACCTTTCTTATATACACACATTTAATAGCATATATATTAAAATAAATTTATAATAACACACTCAATGTTTAGTTCACTATGTCATCTTAATGCATGCAAAATTTATATATGAACTAAAGTTAGTGAAATTTATATAAAAAAATGTAGTATGATTTTATCGCATGGATGTATCCATAATGGCCAAAATATAATAATTATGCAAATCATATAAGCATATAATATGGTTTTAGAAATTAACTCACAAATTTCTAAATTTATCCAAATTAGGATATTTCCCCCAAACTATAAAAATATCAATAAAAATTTAATATATTTATGTCAAAATGCTCATATTGATATTCTCTATCACTTATTAAAAGGTCCACTGATAAAAATTGCTCTACGACCTCCAAATCTAAGCTTTTCTTTTCTCTCTCCTTAAATTTCTATCTAATTTGGTTTTTATTTTCTTTGTTAGCCAAAATAAGGGATAAAAGGTTATTTAATGGATTAAGATAATGGGTTAAGATATTTATAATAATATAAAAATAATTTAATATTATATAATTTTATAATTTAATCAAATTTTTAATAGAAAATTTAAATAAATTTTTTTGCTTAAAAAATTATATAAAAATATTCATAAAATAGCATAATTTATTCAAAAAAAAATATTGGTGAAATTGATTTACAAAACGGACACCTCACTTATATCGATAGTTGCCAATTTCTTTAGGATTTGCACCATTTCTCAAAAATTATGGAAAAATTGTTATAATTAAAGCACATTAATTTCTATCTTATGGCAAGATATTTTTGAAATTTTACTTATAATGAATCCTAAAAAAATCATTTATTTGGGTTAAATTTTGGGATATTACAAGTAGTCATTATTGATTGTAACTCTGAGTCAAAGTAGTATGAGAAAAATTGGGTCATCTCATACATCATGTATGCTTCATGTATTGATCCTTAGAATGTGATTTAATCTTGATAGTCCTCTTATGTTAATTTAAATATGTTTATGATGTATGATTATGAAATTAAAAATTGTTAATAATGTTAGAGATGTTCGTGTATGCAGGAAGTTGCCTCTCAAAAGGATACATGCACCGATATTAAATAGGTCCATCAACTTTAGTCTCATATGATAAATATACTGGCAGATTTTGAATGAAGTCAAAAAATCCTTAAGGAAATATCTTCTCAAGTTTGCACATAATGAAAGGAATATTATGTTTAAGAAGGATTAAAGCTTCTTCATTCTGTCTTGATGAGCATAAGTCCTTGAAGAAGTTACTTAGTTCGGTCAAGGTATTTGAAATTGAATGTGATAGAGAACTAAAAGAAGTTGGCATAAATCATTTAATGAAGGTGTGACAGTCATCACTTTTCAATCAAAATAATATTCCTAATCTAATGTCAACACATCTACTAAGGTTGGAAGTATATGAAAGTTCAAGGGAGGATGTTAAACCAATTTGAACTACCCAAGACACACCAATAGGGGGTGAAATGGTGTTTTTAAAACATTAAAAAAATAATAATAATTCTTAACAACTTGATTACTAAATTTAAAACTTCAAATTTAAATAGAAATCTAACAATGCAAAAGCTAGTAAATTTACTAATTTTTTGTTTGATAGAATTTCTAAAGATATTTTTTTCTTTTTTGAACCAAATTAATCCAAACAATCACCACATCGATTTGTGAGAAGATAAATTACAGAAAATTAAAGTGGGAAAATTAAATGCATACAAAAAATACAGATAAACACACTAAATTTTATAGTTGTTCAGTTAAACAATGACCTACTCCCACTCCATGTAGTCCTGATCTATAGGTATTACTCTAAACTCTTAGTAACTATTCTTTAGCCCTCACAACAAGGTGGAGATACCCTTACAAGAATCACTTCCACCTGCCCAATACGGTGGAGTATTAAAATCCTTTTTACCCTCCTATTATGGCAGAGAATCTTAGATACTTTTTCACCCTCCTAATGAAGATGTAGTACCTTGAAATCCTTTTTCACCCTCCTGGTGAAGGAAGAGAGCCCAATGATCTTTATCCTTGAAGACTTTCTCACTAAATCAATCCCAAGAAATCAACAAAGCCACTGCAGGATCAAGGTGTAAGCCTTTTTTGACTAACCATATGGAATCCCCTCACACTCCTCCCTCTCACCCAACCTTAACTTTTCCTTCTCCTATGCTCTAAGATCTCTTAGAAGGCTCTCTCTACAAATGATTTCTTAAGAGGCAAATAAGAAATATTTTATACAAGGCTTTAGAAAAACCTAAAATTTCAAATCAATCCACTCTATTTGTATAATATGATTAATGATCATATAGTATGAAAAGTTGAAAAACTATAGTTTGTTTAGTAAGTTGGAATGGGCGTATAATGAATTGTTTAAATTTTTATACTAATCATATAATACAATCTATATATCATATGATATGATTAGTTTAATTATCTTAAGATAATTCAAGATGACCTCCAAGATAATCAAAATCATCTCAATCAATTATCCAATATGATTTGACATTATATTCTATGATTAGTTCAAAAACAAAGGTTTCATCAAGGATAATCTTCAGGTTGACCAAACATCATCTCTATCTATCGTATGTTATGATCTATAAAGTACATACAATCATCCATTTTATTTAAACCTTGGTTTAATTGACTAATCATGAGGATTAATTTAAGTAAGCTTTTAAATATCATATAGTATGAATGGATTCATACAATATGAAAAATACAAAATTAAAAAATAAAAATATTAACTTAAATTTTATTGACAGCTTGGGTTTTTCGATTAAATATATCATACAAAATGATTAGGTTCATATAGTATGATTTGTTTAAAAACATTAATTACATGATTGGACATCTTAACTAATTTTATGAATATATGACATATAATACGATCTAAATCATATGATATGATAAGCTCAAATAAATTACTATTCATTTTCTCAGTCCCCAGTGTGTGTGTGCACGATCGCCAAATTAGCATACACCCTTATGTGCCGTAGACTCAAGAATTATGAAATTAATGTAAGAAAAAGTACATAGTTTTCAAAACATTTTATTTTACCCAATCTAGAGCCCTACATGATCTTAAATGGTGACTAATATACTTCAAATTTTAGTACTCACATAAATGAATACATAATAAAAATTTGAGGAGAAATGAAAATTCAATCAATAATATTTATTATCATCAAAATCAGAAGCTTGGAATCCTCGATTACAACAATCTCCCCCTTTTCTATGATGGCAAACACTTTTGGTCAAAATTGTAAATTAATTATATTTCCTTCTAAGTTGTCCCTCACTAAATGAAGTACTTAAAAAAATAGGGTAGCAAAACCATTTCATTTTTTTATTATTATTTTTTTTATTTTCTTTCCTTTCCTTTTTTTTTTAAATATTAGCAACAAAAAGAAGATAAGCACAGGAAGAAAACATTAAAGTAGATAAAGAAAAAAAGTACTATAATAAAATACTACTTGTCCTTTTGATATTATAAATAGGAGGAATAACACAAACACTATAATAAAATAAACAAAAGGCTAACATATGACACCAACAAAAACTATAACAAAATACAATCCTAGAAGTAGGATGGCCCCTAATCAGATGGTGGTTATGGTGGTAGCTGTAAATAGGTGAATGGATGCAAACTGATCATCAAACCAAGTCATATTAAGTTATTACTACTCTTGCTGCTACTTAATATGAGTATCAAGAAGTGTCTTCAACTGATCAAATCTCTTAATCAACATCTCATAGTAACGAGGCTGGTATTCAGGTGTAGGTGCTAGGTCTTGTGTTGGTGTTGGTACAGGTGGTCGAGTAGGAAGGTAGCCCCATTCCTTATTAATATCTTGCTCCTCTCTTGGCTTATCTCCCCAACGTCGATGAAAAAGAACATGAAACAACCAATTAGTAGAAAAGGTGGGAAAATGATTTGTAGTAACATGATAGGTGAGTTCATATTTTTAATCAACGGTATAGGCTATCACATGTTCTAGGTAAATATTATGCTTTCTTCTAGTGGAAGGAAGGAAAATTGAAGTGATCTTTTTAGAGATAGCTAATGATCATGCTGGATTCATTGAACGGGGTTTCAAACATAATAAAATATGTGACTAACTATAATCTCTAGCTTTAAGGTGAATTCAAGTTCTAAGAATATGCTGGATAATTCAAGCCTTTTTGTTAAGAGAGTGGGCAATATATTAATGTTTATTTAAGGGGATATTCTTAATAACTAAGTTCAAAGTGGACCAATCATAATATCCCCAAGATGGAAGTAATTGTGGTTTATGTCTTTGGTTATTTCTATAGGTTTTTTATAGACATAAGATTGTATTATAGAAATGTTAGTATTAACCCTAAGGCTTGCGAATAATTCAAATAGGAGTTTAGAGTGGAAAGGAATTGCCAGTGTAAGGAGAAATTAGAGGGTGGTGGAGGCAAATATATTCTTCAGCTCATAGTACAGTGATTTTTGGTTCACGATGGGGGTGATGTGGTCATTTTGGAAACGGTGATAAGCAGCTTCATCTTCAGCGATTTGAAAATGGTTGTCCACAGAATGATGAGAATAGCTACACTAGGTCAAATGATCTTTCTTGCTTCCTCAGACCATTAAGAAGGTTGAAGGTTTAAGTCCAAAGGAAAGAAGAAATAGAAGGATTATTTGAGTGAAGCCTTTGAAATCCCTTTTAATTTATAAAATTTTAGCAAATCGTACAGTATAATTAAGTTTCTTATTGGGCAATCAGAATAATTAAATCTTCTATACGAATATAAAAAAAAGGTGATCAAATTGTATAGTATGATTAAGATCGTACTGGACAATCTTTAAAAAGTGCTAATCCCGAGGAGTTATATTGATGAGTTTTTGATTAAGGGAACATCTTGTATGAATAGGTGTTCGTAAATTGCAATTGTGTAATTATTATTATACCGATCGATTTAAAATTTTCTAATGGTTGTTGACACATAGATTATACAGTACAAAGAGGGGATCATACATTACAATCATGAATTATTAGTTATATCAGAACCATTAAAATTACAAATGGTGAGGATGTGTTGAGTTGTGTTGTACAGTACGAATTAGGTTCGTACTATACGATGTGAACAATTTTTAAATTTTTCATTTTTTTATTTTAAAAGAATGAGATGTGTGTGATGATCAAGGAATAACTACATACTAAATATAAATAAAAATGAACAAAGAAAAGATGAACAACACATGAACACAAAATATAAAATATAACATTTATTTGAGTACATATAAAAAGTAAATAATTACAATTGATTAATGATTTCACTTTCACCCTGGAAAAAGCATGAATATTAATAATATTTAGTATAGTCTTCAAGTTATTAAGGTGTCATTATTTAAGGATTTTTTAAAAATGTATGACAATTGGTCTTTAGCAGCTACATGATGTAGTTTTCTATCACCCTTAACTACATGATCTCTAATTAAATGGTGCCTAATGTCTATATGATTAGTGCGGGAGTGTTGAATTGGATTTTTAGAAATATTAATGGCACTGGTGTTGTAACACAAGATAGGAATGATGCCTACAGATAGTCCAAGGTCTAGGATCTATTATTTTAGCAATAAAACTTTGGCAACATAGCTTCATACAACTATATATTCTACCTTAGCAATGGATAGGTCTATTGAAATTTGCTTCATACTAGACCAAAAGACTAATTATTACCATATGAATTGATATGGTCTTGAGATGCTTTCTCTATCTACCCTATATCCTGCAAAGAGAGCCTTAATATCCTATGATTTCAAAGGAAGAGCTATGCCCAAGATACCAAATACCAAAGTTTTGGGTGCCTAGAAGGTATCTAAGAATTCTCTTAACTACAATTATATGAGTCCTTGGGATCAGCTTTAAATCTAGCACAAAGATATATACTAAACATTGTATTATGTTTGTTATCAATCAAATATGAAAGTGATCCTATAATCCCCTTATACTTTTTCTTATCTACTAATTTTTCATTTAGATCCATGTCTTATGAAATGGTAGAGCTCATGGATGTATTTTTTTACCTTAACACCTTTCAACTTATATTTCTATAAATTTTTTTGTTGTATTTAGTTTGACTAAGGAAGGTTCCATCATCTCTTTATTTCACACGAATTGATATGTTCTTTACTCATAATTTTTGAAATTTCCTCACAAAGATTTTCATTTGTAGATCCAAATAATATATCTACATATAAATTTAAACAATGAGTAAATTATCTCTTATTTTCTTTAGAAATATGGTGATATATATAATACCCTATACAAAGGATCTATTTAGGAGAAATGTGCTAAGCCTGTCATACTAAGCTCTAAGAGCTTACTTCAACCCATATAATGCCTTTTTCAATTAATAAACTTAATTGAAAAAAGTTAAAATTTTAAATTCAAGGGTTTATTCTAAATATACATCTTCCTTGACAAACCCATTTAGAAAGATACTCTTTACATTCATTTGATATAGCATGAAACCTCTAAAGAAAGCATAGGCTAATAGCACTTTGATGGCTTCTAACCTGTCTATAGGGGCAAATGTCTCTTCAAAATCAATGCCTTCTATTTGATTGTACCTCTTAGTACTAATATAGACTTATTCCTAATCACAATTCCAAATTCATTCATCTTATTTTTGTATACCCACATGGTTCCTACAATACTATGGTTCTTAGGTCTACTAACCAATTCCCAAATGAATTGATTAAATTCTTCTTGCATAGTTAGGACCCAAAATTCATCAGATAGGGCTTGATCTATATTAATGGGTTCTACCATGGAAATGAATACATAATGACTAACTTCTTTCCAAAGTCTATGCCGATTCCTAACTCCTACAGATGGATCTTGTAAGATGAATTCACTAGGATGACTAAATAAATATCTCCAATCTCCAGGCAATAGATCCTAAGGATCTACTCAATTTTCTAGGTCAATATATACTATTCCTTGGGTGGCATCTATCTCTCTTCTTCTAACTTAGTCTCAACAAATTCATCATATTTATTAAATACTATATTGGTGGCCTCCTCTACCATTAGGGTTCTCTTATTAAAAAAATTATAGGCTTTACTTACAGAATAATCTAAGAAAACACCTTCACCAGATTTGGGATCAAATTTTTCTAGAGGAGATTTTCCATTATTGAAGACAAAAAATCTACACCCAAGGCATACAAATGAAAAAGGTTGGGTGTCCTATCCTTAAGTAGCTCATAGGGTATCGTATTGAGCTTGGATCTAATATTAACCCTATTCAACACATAATAAGAAATATTTTTTACTTCTTCCTAAAAATACTTAGGGAGAGAATATTTTGTTAACATGGCCCTAACAACTTCTACTAAGATTCTATTCTTCCTTTCAGCTATCCCATTCTACTCATGGGTCCTAGGGACAAAACAATTATGTTATATTCCCAACTCCTTACAAAAAGATTCAAACTTATCATTTTCAAATTCTCTATTATGATCACTATGGATAGTTAAAATTTTATATCCTAATTTTCTTTGAATCTAAGTGGAGAATGTTCTAAACTCCTCAAATGATTAACTCTTATATGATAAGAATCTATTCCATGTAAATCTAGAGTAATAATTAATAATTACATATCTTATGGTCTTCTCACCTTGGCTAGCTATACTAACCGGTCCAAATAATTCCATATGAAGGATTTCTATTGGCCTAGAGGTGATGATTCACTTAGTGGAATGAAATAATAATTTGACTTATTTTCCTAGTTGTTAGGAATAAAAAAGGTGGTCCTAAGAGAAATCTAACTTAGATATGCCTCTTACTAGGTCTTTTTGGGTGATCTTCCTAGGTGTATTCATGCTTGCATGACTAAGTCCCCTATGCTATAATTAGGATTCATCAAAAATAGGTTTCAAATATAAAGAATTTGAAATATTCAACATAGTTTAAATCAAGCATGAAATATTCTTAAACTTTTTACCTTCTAAAATAAGTTTACATTTTAAACTAATTAAATAGTTAATGGACAAAAATTTCATATCAAATCCTCTATCACATAATTAATTACTACTAAGTAGGTTGTGTTTCAAACCATCTACTAGTAAAATATTATTAATAATAAAAGAAAATTAATTTTTAATCACGCATGACCCCACCATTTTCCTGGTGCTATTATCTCATAGTATATCTTTGCCTCCTACCCTGGCCTTCAATTCACTTCTCTAGTCATGCGTCATGAGCATCCACTTTCTAGGTATTACATGCTCTCACTAGGCCTTTTATGAGAGCACCACTACAAATTCAATCAAGGGTTATGTTTGAGAACCCAAGCGAGTTTGGGATCCTCCTTCTGCTTACTTGAATGAATAACATGCATGTTATGTTGTAATGCACTAGGTATTGGCCTCCACACTAAATGTGTTATATGGTGTATGGTGTAATTATGAGCATTGTGTCCTAACATTCCACAAGAGTAACACCTAACACATGGGAATGGGTTTACCAACCTATGTGGGTGGTTGTGCATTTTCCTCGGAACATGAGATGCATGTTGTAATGTAGGGTTATACAATTGTGTTAGTGTGGGTTGTGGTTTATTATTTTTAAGTGCACAAACTTTTGATTTCAAAAACTTATTTACACTTTTAAAACTGAATTTCACAATTTAATACATGCTCAATAGAGTCTATAATCCATCTACATGTATTTCTAATTGCTTGTATAACTCTTCTAATTCAATATGCTCACTCTTCAAGGATTCATAAGACATAATTAGTTCAACATACTCTTTATTCAAATCATATGATTCATCTAACAAATATGCATGTTCCATATATAAAGGCATATGCTCAATTCTAAGACTATAATGCTTTTTTTGTAAATTAAAAAAATTTAAAATTCATACTAGCCTTCAGTTTCTTCAATTTCTTATATGATTCATGGATTTTTTTAGAAATAATAAAAAAATTAACATAGCTGAGTTCACATACCTCATCTTGATCAGAGTGATCAAGACTATCATTATCCATTAGACACTAATTAGTTACCTCCTCCTTTTCTTTGTGTTCTAATGATTATGAACCATAGTCTGCCCGAAAAAGCTTTTGTGTCCTATGCTTCCCCTTTTTGAAGTCAACCTTTTCCTCACATTTTCCTTGGTAGGGTGATTTTTTAGATTTGGGCATTATGATCTAAATTGCCCTAGTTTCTTGCATTCAAAGTAAATAATTTTATATGAGTTTCTACTAAATTTAAATCATTTACCTTTTCTCCTTTCAAAGTGATGCTTTTGTTTCCTCTTTAAAAATCATATAAACTGCCTTGTCATTAATGATATATCATCATCTTCTTTAATTATAGAGCTAAACTTTTAGAGCATTAACTTTTAATGTTACTACTATGTCCTTCTTCCTATAACCTACATCAAGTAATCTTTGACTCACACTTTAGTTGTAGTCAATGAGTGAGCCCAAAATATTATTAATAGAATAAATATTTAGATATTTTTATTCATATAGTAGAAATCTTAACATAATAATTACTAGTTAGACAACGTAAAATTTTGTTGGCCTTAGCATTGTTTGAAAATTCTCTACCTAGAGCATACATGGATGTCACTATCTGGGTAAACATAGTGTCCATGTTTGAGATAGTCTCATTACATTTCATGTGAAAGATTTCATAATTATGTAGTAAGATACTCAACCAAGATTATTTCACTTCATTAGTATCCTCATAGTTGATGCATACCTATCCCAAATCTCCTAGTAGGACATGTAAAGACCCTCATATAATCTTTATATTTTAGTGTCTAGAAAAAGTAATTAAAAATTTAGCATTGAGTTGTATAAGATCTCTATCTTCAATACTCCATTCAGTAAAAGAAATACCAGTTTTCACTCCATCACTATGTGTAATAGTACAAAAAAATTAGTTTGTATCAAATACCACATTTGAAAATCAATTAAATATAGAAAAGTAGACATGTGGATTTCCTAAAGATCATATGGAATATGGTCAAAAAGTGGTGGACGAGTTATTGAATAACCCTCCATGGTGTTTTTATTTCTAATTACATCATAAATAAAATTTCTCAAGATTTCTTAAAATGCTACTTGTGAGACATGTTCTAATACGAATTGGAAGTTCAAGGGAGGGTGCTAAACCTCATTGAACTACCCAAAACACACAAATTGCATATGAATTGGTGTTTTTAAAACTTTAATTTTTTCAAAAATAATTATTGAAAACTTCAATGTGAATTCTAAACTTTAAACTTAAACAAAAATCTTATAATGTAGAAGCTAGTTAATATATTTATTTTTTGTGAGATCTCAAAAGATGAACTAGAAAATATATTTTTCTTTTTGTAATGAATTAATCTAAATAATCACCATGTTCACAGCATGGATTTGCAAGAAAATAAATTGCAAAAAATTAAAGTCCAAAAATTAAATGCTTAAAGAAAAACACATAATGAACATAATAGATTTTATAGTGGTTCGATCAAATAATGACTTACATCCACTCCCCAGGTTCCTCCTCTACGGGTATTGCACTAAACTCTTGTAAATTATCCTTTAGCTTCCATAATAAGGCAGAGAATCCCATACAAGAATTAATTCCTAAAACCTGATGTGGCAGAGTACCCGGATCCTTGTCACCCTCCTAATGAGGTAGAAATCTTAGATGTTTTTCACCCTCCTGGTGAAGGAAGTGTACCTTGTAACCCTTTTTCACACTCCTAGTGAGGGCATATAACCCAATGATCTTTAACCCTAAAGTCTTTCTCTCAAAAGAGACCATAAGAAATCAATAAAGCCATTGGACGAATCAAGGAGTTAGCTTGCTTGGAGCAACTGTGTAGAATCTCCTCACACTCTTTATCCCTCTCACAACACCTTACCTTATCCTTCCCTCATGCTCTAAGACCTCTCACAGAGCACTCTCTCATAATCTCTTTAAAAGCCAAAGATTTTTAAGAGAATAATAGGAAATCATTTATTCAAGGCTTCAAAAAAAAATTAAAATTTCAAATATGTTCACTAAATTTATAGAATATAATTGATGATAATACAATACAAATAGGTCAAAAACCAAATTTTGTTCAATACAATGGAAAGTCGAAGGACAATTTATAAAGTGTTGTATATTGGTAAAATAGTACACTTTATAGATTATGCAGTACAATTCTTTTAATTTTGTTAAGAACATATAAGATGATATTCAGGATGATCGAAATCATCTTAGTTAGTCATCCAGTAATATTTGACACTATACTATATGATAAGTTCAACTACTAAGGTTTCATTTAGGATGATATTCAGGATGACTGAACATCATCTCTTCCTATTATACGGTATGATCTACATCTTATAGTATGATATATCAAATTAGTTAAAATTTTATTTGATTGACTAATTATGAGGATTAATTTAAGTAAGTCTTTCAATATCATATAATACAAATAGATTCGTATAGTATTAATAATACAAAATAAAAAAAAATACTTGCATAAATTCTATTGGCAAGGGTTTTCAAATTAAACATATCATACAGTATAACCAGGTTCATACAATATAATTTATTTAAAAATAATAATTACATGATTAGCCATTTTAACTAATTTTATGAACAATTGATCATATAGTATGATCTAAAATGTATGGTACGATTAGGTAAAAAAAATACTATTCATTTTCTTACTCTCTTATGTGTGTGCATGATCACCAAATTAGTATACACCCATACATGGCATAGATTCATGAATAATAAAATTAAAGAAATTAAAAGTACATACTCTTTCAACACATTCTACTCTACTTAGTCTTGAGCCCTAAATGATCTTGAATGGTGTATGATGTATCTAAAATATTATTACACATAGATGAATACACAATGCAAATTATAGGAGAAATAAAAAATTCAATCAACAATATTTATTATTATCAAAGTTATAAGCTTGGGATCATTGATTGCAACAATATATCCAATAGGCAGCTTTAGACTCTACACACATTCATAAACTACTCATATATGTGGGTCTCTGAAAGGATTATCCTTACGGGGAATAGAATACAAAGGGTATGACCACACTATCCCGTAGGACAAAATGATCGTAGGCATTTACATTCTACGTAAGCAGACCAATAAAAGAGAAGATGGAGTCATAAATATGATTAGCCATGAAGGATAGCAGCTTTCACCTACAATCCTTGATAGATAATAATATATATGACCCGATCAAAGTTATGATATTTCCCCTATTTGATACATTAGCTTGAATAGGGTTTATTTGATGTGGGGATCGATTTTCCACAGGCGCAAGCCCCCGTGGTTAATTACATCTTAGACCCCGGCCTAAGAAAACTCTTAATTATGGATGTTATATTATTCTCTCAAATTGGTTTAGCACATAGGTGAAATTTCTAAGCTTTCCTAATAAAAGGGGAAGATAGGCTAAATTTGGCTTAATAAATATATATGGTTCAATATCATCACCCGGTCGGTCTGGAAAAGGGAAAACTAAAGAAAAAGACATTGCACCTCAAGCATGCATGAGAGAAAGATGGAGGTAGCACCATCTATATGATGCGTATGGGTAGGATTTATAACCTCTAACGAATAGACAGCTTACACACCATTAAGGCGTACAATAGTACATCAATAGTGCTAGCCTTAGACCCTAAATCTATAAGAGATGTAGTATCGTACACAAGGCACTAACATCCACGACCTAACTAATACAACCTGGACTTATACTTTACATGAAAAGGAAGCTAGCTAAAACAACCTAGGCATATAAAATCTATGATTTTCAGTCCGTATGAAAGATGGGTGGGTGGATATGTTTTTGGAATTTGAAGCCGACATCTAGAGAAATTCCTAAATGGCCTCATACATATGAGTGGTATTATGCATCTAGAACTAATGCAATAAAATTTTAATTTTAGTTAGTTACTAATACAATACATGTGGTGGAATCCAATTGTGCAAGAAAATATTAAAAACAAGAAGATTTGTTATAAAAATTGGTTTAATCTTAAAAATTCTGATAATTGGGAATTATATAAAGTGGCTCGTAAGGATTCTAAGAAAGCAATATGTGATGCAAAGACATTAGCTTTTAGCAATTTATATAATAGATTAAATACTAAGGAGGGAGAAAGATATATGTATAAGTTAGCCAAACAAAGAGATAGGAGTAGTAAGGATTTAGTTCAAGTGAAGTGTATTAAGGATGAAGATCAAAAAATAATTTTCTTAGAAGATGATATTCAACAAAGATAGATGAGATATTTTGCTAAACTTTTTAATAAAG